>NC_063050.1:10870393-11022536 GCF_018812025.1 Megalobrama amblycephala | reverse complement strand
TTTTTGCATATGAGCACACAATGCTGTTTCTCTTGAACCTGGATGAAGTCTTTGTCAGGGCTGCACAAAGGTCAGCTGCACATCTCCACTAACTTCCAAAACATCAATCTCTTCCATGTTATTGTAGCGACGGCTGAAAGTGTGAGTTTTTTTACCACTGACAAACACCTCGTAATTATCAGGACTGCAACAAATGGTGACCTGAAATGCACAAAGACAAAGATGTGAACTCATATATCCACACCCAGATGCGTGGATATTGATACAATATTATGAAGTAAAATATCACAACCTCTATTGTACAGTCAGGGATCATAAAGTCATATGTACCAGAAAAGTTTGCCCTCTCTCAAAAGGCATCTGTCCAGACCGTTCCTCCTCGCCCCACTTCCCATTCTCATAACAGTTGCAAACAACCACATTCTCATCAAAACGAGGACTGTAGTCAAACGCAATTCCAGTTCTGTGTCGTAGACTAAACCCTACTCTGTTGAATAAAGAAAATCAGAGGAAAAGAGGAGTATATCAATGACCAGGTAGATGTCATTACAACATTCCAGCAGTATAGGAGGATTTTTAAAAGCATTTTTAAAACAGAATATGTTTGATATTATATCTGTGTCAGAAACAACCCACATAGCAAGAAACCATCTAAACGATATTAAATCAATGTTAATTTGCCAATTTTAACAGCGTTGAATTAATGTCACTTTTGCAACACCCAATTAATGTTGAAAAAAAATCTATTCAAAAATTTCATCCAAAAATCAATGGCAATGTCATTGAATCAATGTTGAAATGTGATGTTGGTTCAACATCATGTTTGCACTCTCAGAAATTAAAACAAAAACTACAACTGACTTAAAGGGATAGTTCATCCAAAAATGAAAATTTGATGTTCATCTGCTTACCCCCAGCGCATCCAAGATGTAGGTGACTTTGTTTCTTCAGCAGAACACAAATGATGATTTTTAACTCCAACCGTTGCCGTCTATCAGTCGTATAATGCATGTCAATGGGAACTTTGTCTATAAGAGTCAAAAAACATGCACAGACAAATCCAAATTAAACCCTGCGGCTTGTGACGGCACATTGATGTCCTAAGACACAAAAAGATCAGTTTGTGTGAGAAACCGAACAGTATTTATATAATTTTTTACCTCTAACACACCACTATGTCCAACTGCCTTGAGTATCCGGTTAGTGAGGTCTGAACATGCTCTGACAACGGAAGCAAAGCGCGAGACATCACTTCCGTCATCAGAACGCGTTTTCTGACCTCACCAACCGGATGCAGGGTTTAATTTGGATTTGTCTGTGCGTGATGTTTTTGACTCTTATAGATGGAGTTCCCATTGACATGCATTATACGGCAACGGTTGGAGTTAAAAATCATCATTTGTGTTTTACTGAAGAAACAAAGTCACCTACATCTTGAATGCCCTGGGGGTAAGCAGATGAACATCAAATTTTATTTTTGGGTGAACTATCCCTTTAAAGCCACACAGTCTGAAATAAACTGCAAATAAAAGAAATTAAATCTCTCAATATTTCAACAGAAGTTTTTTTTTTTTTTCCACTGTTAACCAGGGATAAAATTAATGAATTGTTTTACTATGTGATGCAGAAACCTTTCAACTTTTGATAATCTTTTCTTCTGGGTCTCCTTACAACATATTGTGTGTTTTGGTAAACACAATTACAAACTCACATAAAAAGCCAAGAGTCAAACTGTCCAACTAAATGAAACACTGACCACCATAATGGTGACCAACATTTTCAATAAAACATCAACATCTAAACCTCTGTTAATTCTGAAAAAGAACTTCTGCTGAGATCTTGAGAGATTTATTGTCTTCTTTTATTTTCAGTTGATTTCAGGCTGTGTAGCTTTAAGTTAGTTGTAGTTGTGTTTCATTTTCTGAGAGTGCAAGAATGATGTTGAACCAACATCACATTGCAACATTGATTCAATGCCATTTCCATTGATTTTTTGTTCAAATTTCAACATTTTTTAACATTAATTACGGGTACAAAAGTGATGTTTATTTAATGCAGTTAACATTGACACATTAACATTGATTTAACATTGTTTGATGGTTGCTTGCTATCTGGGAAATGATACTGCCAAACCTTTTTGCTTGGGGATTGATGACTCCCTGGATGACAATGCATTTTCCAGGCTGCACTCCACCATATATGATGCTTTTGTATGGGACCATCTGTTTGTTGGTCAAAATAATTAAAGATATTCATCATATACTGCAATATGACACATTGTATATTAACAATTAAGTTAATATACTTAGAGAAAACATTGCATAATAAGTTATTTAATAAAATAATCTTAAAATGATAAATACTGAAAATGTGACATTTGTTTCATGATAATATTCAACAACATTTAGAGATCTGCAGAAAGTCTTCATCAAAATGTTCTCTTAAAGCACCAGAATCACCAGAAAGTGTGAGAGAAATCCAGTCCAGAAAATTAAATAACACAATTTTGTTGTGCAAACCACACGTTTGTTGTATTGTTACTGGATATAAACATTTTAAAGCACCAAATAGAGGGTTTCCACACATTTAAACCTTTAGGTCATTCTTATTCTTCAAGTGACCCAGAGATTTAGATTATTTGTCTATCAAACATTTGTGCAAAATGCCATTGCCTTCAGGCAGGGCTGTTGCCATAGAGTTCAATTTTTACCATGCAGAGTAGACAAAGTACAATACGCTTACAATAACTGTTTCACAATGACAAGTTTTGATTTTGGCTCTGCATCTCTGTTAAAAAGAGTAAGTACAAAGACTGGGTGCAGATAATATGGAGAAAGCGAACACTTTGCTAATTTACATATACTAGCAAAATTTTAACAATACAGTGCTGATCAGCAAACTTTTCCTTTAAAATAACTCACCAAAGATCCTGGAAGAGCAGGAAGGTGGGACTGTAAGGAAATGCAGATATTTAGGATGGGAACACATTTAGCAGAACTCAAGAACAAGACCACTAGCCAAAACAAGCAACGTTAACACAAAACAAAACACTGGAAGAAATAAGGGCTTAAATAACAACCAATGAAACTATCGGGGAAACACAGAGAACAGGCAAAATGCAGGGAACAGAAAGAAAATGAAATCAAAACAGAACAAGGCCGTTACAATATGGTGCTAATCTTATTCCCTCATTTCACAACTTGTCAAAAATACATCTGTACACACTGATACATCAGATTAGAATGAACACAGAATATGTTATACATACTGTATAATGCTGTCATCTGACTGTTAATGCACCCCAGTTTCCCTTACAAGATTGATAAAGACTTACAGCACCTATCTGGAAAAAAAGGTTAAAGTTCATTTTGTTTTCTCACCACACGATAGTGGAAAGCAACTACATTCAGTTCCACCATTCCAACCACACAGATCCGATCCACTTTTGAAAATGGCATACGGTGCTTGTACTCCGAGAAGAGTTCCCCATTAGTACTTATCTAGGAAATGCCAGAAATATTGTTATTCTTCTGCTACAATAAAAAAAGGGCAGTGTGGTTGATGGAAAGAGTAAATAACCTTGTAAGACTCCTGGGTGATGAGGATCTGCAGGGAAAACATCTGGCCTCTTGGGAAGGGAGTTTCTACCTTGCGTTCCTCCCAGCCCCATTTCCCATTCTGGCGGGTGTTGTGAACTACATATCCAGAGATGGGCAAGAGCCATGAATAGCGTGGGTTAACCTGCAGAACGACATCAGACCCATGCTCGAGGTTCACATTGAATCTGGAGACGAAACAGAGCAGGAACATGCAATAAGATATAAAGGGATAATTCAAGATGAAACACATTCACATGCTTTTACAGAGAGACTAACCTGTCTGCATCTGGCAAAACCCGTCCACATACAGTAATAATCATTCCATCCTGAAATCCTCCCTGGATCGGAGTGCTGAACGGGACAGTCTGTGTGAAAGTTTTTCTTATCAGACATCCCATAAAATGAGTGCTTGTGCATCTTTGTATTTTTTTATAATCATTTTTAATAATCGCCAGATCTGAGGGAAAGACCCTCTTGCTGTGACAGTGTTTCCACAAACATAAGAGACAGATACTTGTAGAATAAGTCACTTGAGCAGGTATAAAACTGCTAAAATGTACAACATACACAGCAAAATCCTCAGTGAACACTGCTCAGTGTTTATATGAGTCCAATCTCAGGTGTTCAAAGAAACACTGAAGCAGAGTTGAAATTAATGAGATAAGTGATAAAATATGTGATGATTGCAGAGGTGGAAAGTCCAGGGGTCAGAAAGTAAAAGTCCTGCCATATTTTTTATTCCACCCACTGAAGCAGTGTTAAAGTTAGAGATTTTTAAGTGATTAATTGAGTGATTATTGTTCATCTGATGGTACAAGGAGAATCACCAAAGGAGAAAAATCAGCCACCATCATGGAGATCAGGGCTTGCTTTAGTTGGACTCTTGACCCTTGACTTGTTACTATTAGATTTTGTTTGTAGTAATAAGTGAAGCTTGTAATATTATTTTTGTTTTCCTCTGCTGAGATATTGAGTTTTAATGTCTTTTTTTTTTAAATAAAAATAATAATAATAATAATAATAATAATAATAATTCTTGATTTCATTTAAGGCTGTGGCTGGAAGCCTGTTGTAGTTCTTGTGTTTCTGCTCATCTTTTTTCTATTCTGTTGTTTCTTTTCCTTTAGTGATTCTGCTTGTTAACAGCAGGTGTTCATCACTATTTCTCAATCATCACATAATTATCTAATTAATTTCAACACTCCTTCAGTGTTACTCTAACACTCTGTAGTGTGGACACATATGTGTTCATTAAACACTGGGCATTTTGTTGTGGGGTTTAAAGGGTTAAAAGTGTGATGAAAAAACATGCATATTAAAACACTTTTCTACAGTAATAAACTGTAAATTAATTTTACAGCAATAAACTGGAGAAAAACTCTGTTGCCAGTAGATTACTGTAAAATCATGAAAAAACAGCAATGTACTGTAAAATGTAAGTCAAATTTATCAAATGAAACAATTTAATTTCACTTAAGTATTAGTGAAATCTAATAGAACTCAATAATTGATCAGTAGTAAATGTTGAATTTAAGTGTTTTTGCACAAGATGTTGGTGTTTAATGTTTTATTGGGATTTAAAGTGTTTCTGCTTTCTGAGTTTTGTGGGTCACCATTGTGCTGAAGAGTAGAGCCTGTGTTTCAGTCAATGATGAGCTGAGAAACACTGATGTTCTGCTGCATGTTGCTTTATTTAAAGGCAGTAAGTGTGTAGTTGTTGATGCAGTGACAATTTCTTAACTAATTTTAATTGCACATGTGCTGTTGTTAGCTATAGCTATAGCAGTTATCTGCAGAAGATTTAAGCTGACTTCTAGTTTTAATGATTTTGTTTAATTTGGTTATTTTTACTTTAGTAATATTCTTTTTAATGGACTCAAATGAAATTAGTTAATGTGAACAATATGCTCATATAGCTACAAATATTAGTTTATGAATTTAAATGTCAGTCAGCCAATTTAAAGCAGTCGATTTCTGCAAATTAAATTAGTTGACTTGAGTTTTAATTGAGTTTTACAGCAACATACTGTAATGTAGATTACAGTAAATAACTGTAAAATTGACAGTAAATTATTTTACTGTAAAGTCATGGGACAATTTTTTACAGTGTACTAATCCAGTACGAGAAAGCTTTACTTAAGTTCTGCATATGTATGTATGTGTGTATATTATATATATATATATATATATATATATATATATATATATATATATATATATATATATATATATATATATATACAGCTATGGAAAAAATTAAGAGACCACTTAACATTGATTTCTGAACTTGGAGTGGTCTCTTAATTTTTTCCATATATTATAAATACTACACTTGTTGTACCAAAAACTGTAGTTTTAAGAGTTTTTTAGGTGAGAATATAGTTGTTTAGACCTGAAATATGTGGCTCATATTTAATTGTAGCGCCTATTTTACTATTTGTTTTGATGCTTTCGGAGATTCGGGGTCCAGGCTGTCAGCACTCATGCAGCACTCATGTACCCACAGAGAACTGCTTCATCTCAGCCAGTCCTTCAGGTATTTGTCACTGACTCATAGATAGTGGTTAAAATTATAATTCATTTGGGGTATATCAAACAGTCAATCTTTGGTCTTATCAATCTATTACTTGTTCCAGAACAAAACTATTTGGGTTAAGGTGAAAATTAAATTTCATAACTTTATATTTAGGCTATATTTAACTTAAATCCTGTATTAGAGTGCTACTTTTGTATGTTTTACTAAACTGTTTGCTTGTGTTTTTTTATTTGATTGTATTTATTGTTTGTTTGTGTTTATGTCTTTTATAATGGCTACTGTTGTTAATTTAAATATTGTTGTTCAATAAATATTATTTTATATAAATAATGTGCCATATTTGGTATTGAGAAAGGCTCTGTCAGTGGAATTAGTGAAAGATACATTATGACACCATTAGATGTTAACAAAGACTCTCTTTATGAGTGAGTCAGAACAAGGAAGTTGTTTTATCACTGTGGCAAATCCCCTTAACTTTTAAAAGGACAATGACGCTTTCCTCAGCGAACATTCAAACTGATTTTTATTTGTATTTTTTAAATAATGGATATAATATCATTGAAAACGACTTTGAAGACTGAATGCAATATCAGATGCAGGTAATACTCATTTAGTCAATCTCTCTCATAATACTCTACATAAAACAATACGCTTTAATGAAGCGACTCAGCTTTCCTTCGTCACTAGTTTTAAAGTGATGTTTTAGAATTAGTAACGGAGGTTTGGGCTCAACTGTTAAACTGTCGACTTGAGATTTTAATCCATGGCATAAGGAAGTAGTTCCGCACAAAAAAATGGGGTTTTTAAAGGCACTCCATTGTTGTTCTTATTTATTTACACACTTGTGTCGTCGAACTGTTGTATAAATGCAATATCACACTCGTAGCCATGCGATATAGCTGTATATCAGCATGCTGCGATTACCTACGGCACTACTGCTGAATCACAGCCGTGCTGATACACAGCCACACATCACACAGCTACAAGTGTTACATTGCTCATGTATAACATTTCAGCGTATTTTCAATCAACTTGAATTTAATCATCAATGTCTAAATAATTGGTCACTTACTGGGTTAATAAATGGTGGTTGTAGATGCACAGCCATTTTTTCTCCCCAATTTTTGGAGTTCTCCATAAAAAATCTCCAAAGTAATCTTGGATTCACGGCTGAGCACCACTTGCAAAATGTCCAGTCGCAGTTATGTCCAATGCAGCTAGATGGCTGAAGCTCCACTTACAGGTTTCAGTTTCTCTGAGTTAATGTTTAACCTCTGTGTTTTCATTATGTGGTCCAAGTACTGTAAATATCTGTTCATTGACATGTATTAATGTAAGAACCACTAGCCCAATGACAGAATCTAGCCAACTGAGAAAAGGTCTCCTGCCTATGCTTCAGGATAACCTCACTTGAACGATTCAATTTCAATCAGATAGACACTGGCGTTGTTTGATTGACATAAGTGATAATGAATTGTGTATCAGAGTCCTGTTACATAAAACAAAGTACATAGCAGAATTTCAAAGTCCAGCTAAGATTTATAATAATCAATAACTCAAGCTTTAAGGTTTAGGCCAGGTAGTTTTATCTTTTGTAAATCTCTAAACAGCCTCCTTTTATGACCAATTTATGAAGAGAATACTGTTACATACTCATGCCCTCCCTCTGACATTATTATCAAAATATTGTTGAACACACAATATCAATCATTTACAGAATGGTTTCATTGATCCTTTTCTGTGGCTTTTTTTTTTTTATATCGGGATGCTTTGAAAACTACTGTGACTTATACACAGCTAAATAGAAAAATAACAATATAAAACCTACAAATAATATTTGTTGAACAGTTCCTAAGGAATCAGCCCCTTTTTGTGCATGTGATATAGTTGAGATATGTGTGCTATGCATTATTCACTGTGATGGAGGAACCCTGCACACCCTGTTCAGGCCCTGTACATATAAACAGCAATACTTTAATTTAACATTAATAATTAGTATGCAAATACCTTAAAAACAGTAATGGACTCTCTTCTGATAATCAGTGAAAATAGTGCTCTGCACTCCTCCATGTTTCTTCCTTATGGCTAAAATAATAGGTGTGTTCGACCTGAAGCAGCGTTGCACAGACCAGTCAGTGTACGACATCCAAGTACCTGAAGAGCGTGTTGAAAGCATACATGGTCATCTGCTCTCTAATCACTCAGCAGGCTTTTGCAGTACTGTATATTTGCAGGATGTTTTGAACTTGCTGTTAAACATGGACATTTTTGGGACATCTGGTCAACCTAAACATGAAGAGGGAAAAAGTAGAATTGTCAGAGAATTGTTGGGATATTATATATTTTTAAAAAAAATTGTTATGATAACCTGAAGATGTGTAAGATGCTAAAAACAGCTAAGGCATACCATTTTATTTTATGACTTTTAGTTTTCTACAGTTTTGTTGCAGTTGTGATTCGCTTCATAATTCATTTATGTTTTAAGAGCTTCAAACTCATATCAGATTCATTTTGAGTCACTCATGTTGCAACACAAAAACACTTTGCTGTGATCAAAGTAATATTGTTTAATTGTTTTCAGTGGATTTCATTGCTTATGCAGCAAATTCACACTTTCTAAAGTTACTGAATTCTGGTTGGGGTTTATAGTGTTAAATTGTTCTCACCACTATTGCGTAATTGTTCCAGAATGAAGATTTTTATAAAGGGATCAGGTTTTATACTGATCTGCTAGTCTTGATGCAGAAAGAGGCAAAGAAAGGCTGAAACAGAAGCAGGTAAACATTATATAGTTCAGCAGGAAACTTATCTGACGTCCTGCTTCCTCTGCAGAGCAAACATGTTTTAGTTTCTGTTTTCATCATTTCACATCTGATGGACAAGAGACTCACTGAAACACGGTAAAACTATTACATATTTCTCTGTTTTTACCTCATTCATCACATTACTGTTGTAAATCATTTGTAAATGTCATTATTTAATTGCTTTTTTCTTGTTCTTGTTGCTTGTTTTATTGTAAATGTTGGCAATATTGTGATTTGGAGTCTATAGTGATCCATGACATTTGATTATGAGAAACCTCCTCAATACTCAGCAGACTAATAGTTGATGACAAATTGTGAATCACTCATTTAATGAGAGAGAGAGAGAGAGAGAGAGAGAGAGAGAGAACAGATACTGTACCTTCTTATTGAAAAAAAGGTCTTTTCACTTTATTTTGTTAAAATTAAACATACTTGGATTGGAATTAAATGAAAAATATATGTTATGATCCATTTAAATATGTAGAGAGAGATGTTTACATCATAATATTGTAGGTGCAGTAACTGATGTTTATTGGTTGTTGTAGGTGTTGCTATGGTGATGTCAGTCAGAATGGCTCCTCCTCTTCCTCTGATCTTTCTGCTCATGATTCACAGTGAGTCTCTGATGTTACAGCAACACTTCACTCTACAGTATATTCACTGATCAATCATTTATTGTCTTAATTGTCATGTGTTTGAATATTTTATAGTGCTGCATGTTGTTTGTGTCTGATTTCTTTACTAGGTTTCACAGTTTGTCTCTGTGTTTATTTCTGCAACGTCTTCCATCAAAGATCATGAAGAACTGAAATCATTTATCACAATCATTAGGTTTTGGGAAGATTGCTGTTATACATATGATGTGTCATTTTCATGTAATAAAAGTATTCATATGATTTCCCGAGTTTACGTACATGACGGGTGGCTGCTAACAGGAAGAGTTCAGGAATATGTCCACTTTAATAAATCCACACAATAGAAATGAAGGAACACAGGCAAAAACATCCACATAATAAAGACGACACCAGACCAAGAACACAGGAAACACTGGGCTTAAATAAGGAGAACAGATAGGATAATTAACTGAACAGGTGAATGTAATCAATAATCAGACACACTAGGAAACTGGGTCACGGAAAAAACACTATTATGAACTCTGACATGGTCCGGTGTAACTGATAAAACAACACGTTCATCTTGATGAATTCTGTGTTTCAGGGGTTTCTAGTGCTGATTGGGGTGTGAGTTACAGTCCTTCACACATCTGTGCACTAAAGGACTCATCAGTGATAATGAACTGCACTTATAAATACCCTACTGGATATCAGATCATGAGAGTGTTCTGGACAAAAACAAAAGATAAAAAGGAAACAGAAGAGTTTCCAGATCTGTCTAATGACACTGAATACAGTCAGAGGCTTCAGTATCTGGGAGATAAACAGCAGAACTGCACCATCAGACTGAGTCATGTGACACTGAACGATTCACACGAGTACTATTTCAGATTCATCACTGATAAAGACAAATGGCTTGGTAAACCAGGAGTGACTCTTAATGTCACAGGTGACTTTCATGAGGTTTCTCTCTTTTTCTGTGCATTATGTTGAATAATAATCAGTGTATGACAGCAGCACTAGATATAATGTGTGTGTTGTGTTCAGATCTTCAGGTGGAGTCTCCTGAGAGAGTGACAGAGGGAGATTCAGTCCGTCTGACATGTAAAAGCAGCTGCACTCTGACTGACAGAGCAACATTCATCTGGTACAGAAACTCACAGCCATTAACTGAGAGAAGAGACAGAAACAATGAACTCCTGCTGCAGTCAGTCAGAAGAGAGGATGCAGGCAGATATAGCTGTGCTGTACACGGACACAATCACATCTCTCCTGCTGTTCAGCTCAATGTCACGTGTGAGTACAGATCCCAGAACAAGCAATGTTAAACCAATGTTAATGTGTCAATGTTAATCGCATTGAATCAATACCACTTTTGCACCCTCAATTAATATTGAAAAAATGTTGAAATTTCAACAAAAAATCAATGGAAATGACATTGATGTTGGTTCAACATCATTCTTGCACTCTCAGGAAATGAAACTCAGCTACAACTGACTTAAAGCCACAGCATGAAATCAACTGAAGATAAAAGAAGACAATAAATCTCTCAAGATTTCAGCAGAAGTTCTTTTTGAGAATTAACAGAGTTTAGATGTTGATGTTTTATTGAAAATATTGTGTAGTGTTTCCTTTAGTTGGGCAGTTCGACTCTTGGCTTTTTGTGTGACTTTGTTTAAAAAAAAAAACATTAACAACAAAGATGATCTGGTGATGACAAAATCATTTACTAATTGTACTCTTGAGCAAAATAGTGCATTTGTTTTTAATAGATTATATTCAACAACACTTTCTTAGCACAGATCAGACATTTTGACTCTTAAAAAGCAAAAAAATTTTAGACACACAAACATCAAAAATCAACATATGAATCTCAAAAATGGTGACATGCTTCATGCCGCAATGCATGCTGGGAGTCATGTGTTGTATACTATGGTGGCTCCCATCATGCATTGCGGCATGAAGCATGTCACCATTGTTGAGATTCATATGTTGATTCTTGATGTTTGTGTGTGACAAAATATTTTTTCCCATAATGTGTTTAAAATAAATTCAGAACATGATCTGTGGCAAGAAAGTATTATTGGTGAATATAATATTTTAATAACAAATAATCAGTGTTGTTCAAGAACAAGATTAGTAAACTACTCTGCTTTATGAGACCAAAAATGTAAATGTAGAAAAATGTGTGGTTTTAAGTCAGTTGTAGTTGTGCTTCATTTTCTGAGAGTGTAAGAATGATGTTGAACCAACATCACATTGATTCAATGCCATTACTATTTATTTTATGTTGAATATTCAACATTTTTTCAACATTAATTGCAGGTGCAAAAGTGATTTTGATTCAATCCTGTTACCATTGACACATTAACATTGATTTAACATTATTTCGATCATTGCTTGCTATCTGGGGATTCATTTTACTTTTTAAAAACTGGATATTATATTTGAATGAGATGATTTAAGGTGTCATGATCACCGTCAGTTCCTGTCAGTTCCCGGACTACATTTCCCATCATTCTCTCTGCCAGTCACATGCACACACTCCACACCAATCACCTGTCGCCACATACAGCTTAGCACATCATCTGGACTATAAAGGACTCACACACACCACCTCATCGTGAAGTCTTGTTTACCTTGTGTGCAATTCTAAGCGTTATTATCCAGTCTGTCTGTCTGTTACCGTTCCTGCCTGTTACCTGTTCACGATCCTCTGCTGCTTACCCCTGACCTGTGCTTTGTATAATGACCTGTGAGTGATATCTGCCTGTCCTGATCATTGCCTGTATCCTGACCACGTCTCTGCCTGTCCTTTGCTGTTACTGTTTGTTCCCGTTTGACCCTGCCTGTATGACCATGCTCACTCTTAATAAAAGCTTGCAATTGGATCCCTGCCTGAGTCCCGACGCTTCGTTACATAAGAATTTATTTTTTGTCCCTTTTAGACCCTCCAAAGAGCGTCTCAGTGTCCATCAGTCCATCTGGTGAAATATTGTCAGGAGATTCAGTGACTCTGATCTGCAGCAGTGATTCAAACCCTCCTGCTCTGAACTTCAGCTGGTTTAAAGGAGGAACGATTGTAGGATCTGGAAGAATCTTCAGCATCTCAAAGATCAGCTCTGATGACAGTGGAGAATACAAGTGCAGATCCATCAATGAACATGGAGAGAAATACTCTGATAATTTGACTTTAAATGTCATGTGTGAGTTTCTTATAAAACATAAGATGTTAATTCTTTGTTTTGATGAATTCAGTTTATATTTGTAATTTTAAAAAATGTGTAAGAGGTCTTAAATAATTTGGTGATTGTTATTAGACCCTTCCAGGATCGTCTCAGTGTTGATAAATGGATCTGGTGAAATAGTGTCAGGAGATTCAGTGACTCTGATCTGCAGCAGTGATTCAAACCCTCCTGCAGAAATCAGCTGGTTTAAAGGAGGAACATTTGTAGGATCTGGAAGAATCTTCAACATCTCAAAGATCAGCTCTGATGACAGTGGAGAATACAAGTGCAGATCCAGAAACAAACATGGAGAGAAATACTCTGATGCTGTGACTTTAAACATCATGTGTGAGTTAATAATGCTTCAACAAACAAACTAGTGGATTAACAATCTCAAAATATGAATATAGTTTATTTTGTCCATTTTAGACCCTCCCAGGAACGTCTCAGGGTCCATCAGTCCATCTGGTGAAATAGTGTCAGGAGATTCAGTGACTCTGATCTGCAGCAGTGATTCAAACCCTCCTGCTCTGAACTTCAGCTGGTTTAAAGGAGGAACGTTTGTAGGATCTGGAAGAATCTACAGCATCTCAAAGATCAGATCTGATGACAGTGGAGAATACAAGTGCAGATCCATCAATGAACATGGAGAGAAATACTCTGATAATGTGACTTTAAATGTCATGTGTGAGTTAATGAAGTTTCATTCACTGTGGTAACAAACAAAATATTGGTTTAACTATTTAAAACATGAATACAGAGTTTCTTTTGTCTGTTATTAGATCCACCCAGGAACGTCTCAGTGTTGATAACTGGATCTGGTGAAACAGTGTCAGGAGATTCAGTGACTCTGATCTGCAGCAGTGATTCAAACCCTCCTGCTCTGAACTTCAGCTGGTTTAAAGGAGGAACGTTTGTAGGATCTGGAAGAATCTACAGCATCTCAAAGATCAGCTCTGATGACAGTGGAGAATACAAGTGCAGATCCATCAATGATCATGGAGAGAAATACTCTGATAATGTGACTTTAAATGTCATGTGTGAGTTAATGAAGTTTCATTCACTGTGGTAACAAACAAAATATTGGTTTAACTATTTAAAACATGAATACAGAGTTTCTTTTGTCTGTTATTAGATCCACCCAGGAACGTCTCAGTGTTGATAACTGGATCTGGTGAAATAGTGTCAGGAAATTCAGTGACTCTGATCTGCAGCAGTGATTCAAACCCTCCTGCAGAAATCAGCTGGTTTAAAGGAGGAACGTTTGTAGGATCTGGAAGAATCTACAGCATCTCAAAGATCAGCTCTGATGACAGTGGAGAATACAAGTGCAGATCCATCAATGAACATGGAGAGAAATACTCTGATAATGTGACTTTAAATGTCATGTGTGAGTTAATGAAGTTTCATTCACTGTGGTAACAAACAAAATATTGGTTTAACTATTTAAAACATGAATACAGAGTTTCTTTTGTCTGTTATTAGATCCACCCAGGAACGTCTCAGTGTTGATAACTGGATCTGGTGAAACAGTGTCAGGAGATTCAGTGACTCTGATCTGCAGCAGTGATTCAAACCCTCCTGCTCTGAACTTCAGCTGGTTTAAAGGAGGAACGTTTGTAGGATCTGGAAGAATCTACAGCATCTCAAAGATCAGCTCTGATGACAGTGGAGAATACAAGTGCAGATCCATCAATGAACATGGAGAGAAATACTCTGATAATGTGACTTTAAATGTCATGTGTGAGTTAATGAAGTTTCATTCACTGTGGTAACAAACAAAATATTGGTTTAACTATTTAAAACATGAATACAGAGTTTCTTTTGTCTGTTATTAGATCCACCCAGGAACGTCTCAGTGTTGATAACTGGATCTGGTGAAACAGTGTCAGGAGATTCAGTGACTCTGATCTGCAGCAGTGATTCAAACCCTCCTGCAGAAATCAGCTGGTTTAAAGGAGGAACGTTTGTAGGATCTGGAAGAATCTACAGCATCTCAAAGATCAGCTCTGATGACAGTGGAGAATACAAGTGCAGATCCATCAATGAACATGGAGAGAAATACTCTGATAATGTGACTTTAAATGTCATGTGTGAGTTAATGAAGTTTCATTCACTGTGGTAACAAACAAAATATTGGTTTAACTATTTAAAACATGAATACAGAGTTTCTTTTGTCTGTTATTAGATCCACCCAGGAACGTCTCAGTGTTGATAACTGGATCTGGTGAAACAGTGTCAGGAGATTCAGTGACTCTGATCTGCAGCAGTGATTCAAACCCTCCTGCTCTGAACTTCAGCTGGTTTAAAGGAGGAACGTTTGTAGGATCTGGAAGAATCTACAGCATCTCAAAGATCAGCTCTGATGACAGTGGAGAATACAAGTGCAGATCCATCAATGAACATGGAGAGAAATACTCTGATAATGTGACTTTAAATGTCATGTGTGAGTTAATGAAGTTTCATTCACTGTGGTAACAAACAAAATATTGGTTTAACTATTTAAAACATGAATACAGAGTTTCTTTTGTCTGTTATTAGATCCACCCAGGAACGTCTCAGTGTTGATAACTGGATCTGGTGAAACAGTGTCAGGAGATTCAGTGACTCTGATCTGCAGCAGTGATTCAAACCCTCCTGCTCTGAACTTCAGCTGGTTTAAAGGAGGAACGTTTGTAGGATCTGGAAGAATCTACAGCATCTCAAAGATCAGCTCTGATGACAGTGGAGAATACAAGTGCAGATCCATCAATGAACATGGAGAGAAATACTCTGATAATGTGACTTTAAATGTCATGTGTGAGTTAATGAAGTTTCATTCACTGTGGTAACAAACAAAATATTGGTGTAATACTCGGATTTGTGTCTTGAGGAATCCGTGCTTACCGAGTATTATGCGTGGGTTCTTGGCTATTTTCTGTATCTGTTGTGGCCACCGGATAGAGGAGTCAGACCAAGACTTCTGTGCTCAGAACTCAGTGTTTATTTCGACATTTCTTTAACTGTGACTCTGAATCGTCCCACCCGATTACCATGTGCGTTCTTCCCGAACCATCTCTCCCGCGCTCTCTTCTCGTTCTCCCCTTATCCTCGCGATATCTTGCGTACAATCTAACTTTATTTAATTACGCTCGCGATATCTCGCGTACAATCTAACTTTATTTAAACCTTCCCATTTCAATTCTTACATATTACTCCCCTTCCTATAAGAAATGTCCTCATTTCTAATGTATGTCGACACAAACCCCCATAAGAGAACATGCTGTTAACAGTGCATATAACCAACTTACTTTTTATTTATTTATTTATTTATTTATTTTTTTATACACTCTGCTGTATAACCATGAGAACAATGAACCCATTATACTGTTAAACAACTTACAAAATACCCATTATGCTATGCATACAGTATAATAGCAGAAACAAGTCACATGCATTCAAAGTACGCCACTTAGTACAATTGAAAGTCTTTTAAGTAGGCCGGCATTCGACGTAACCTTGGACGTACGTGTGGTGTGGATGACGGTGTAACAGGGGACCCTGGTGCCCCAGTGGGTATTCCCACTACCATTGAAGTTGGAATCTGGGGGGGCTGTACCAAGGAGGGTGTAGGTAAAATGTCTCTAGCGTTGTCCATTGAAACATCCGGTAAAGGGCCGTTCTGCGCCAAAGGTTGACGTACTGGCGGCAAACCTGGCTTGGAGGGTCCAGTGGAAGGTTCAGGGGTCATTGGGGTAACATGGGGTGGGAGGAGACCTGATAGCGTGTTCAGGGTGTTTGGTTTTGCGATTGACTGAGGTGAGGGAGGTGTGTGTGTTTGTGAGTGATCGGTGATGTATGGCTTCATACGGTTATAATGAATGACTTTGGTTTTTGCATGTGGTTTGGAGGTATCACGAACAGCAAAATCCACGGGGGTAAGACTACCAGGGGGTGTTATTGAATGTAAAACCTCATAAGGACCTACCCAGCGAGGACGCAGTTTATTATGCTTGTTGGCAGGGTCATCAATGAGTACCAAGTCACCCGCCTTGTAAGGGGTGTACTTAACATGACGATCATAGTAATGTCGTTGTTGTCCTTGCGCTTTGTCCCGGAAGGCGGTTGCTGACCGATAAGCAGCGGACAATCTCTGTCGTAGTGAGTTAGCAAATGCTACGGGCGTGCCCGTGGTGGCTGAAGTGACAGAGGTGCCATCTTGAAACAGCGCGTCCAAGGGAACGCGGGCCTCGCGGCCATGCGCTAAAAAGAATGGCGTGAACCCGGTACTGGAATGATTGGTGGTGTTGTAAGCTAATGCGACATGTGGGAGGTGTTCGTCCCATTCCCTACCAGACTCAAAGAGGTATTTGGCGAGCTCATCTTTTAAGGTGCGGTTGAAGCGCTCCACAGCACCGTCACATTGAGCGTGGTAGGGAGATGTGCGGAGCTTTTTAATGTCCATTAACTTACAGAGATTTTTAATGAGGTCAGATTCGAATTGTCTGCCTTGGTCGGAGTGCAAGGCATCTGGAACCCCATGTTGCAGGTATATAATGATCAAAAATGCAACCTGCCACTGAGATAGCTGTCTGGTCTTTCAAAGGATACAGATTTACAAATTTAGTGTACAAGTCCATCATCACTAAGACATAACGGTTGCCTTTAGTCGATGGAGGTAGCTCAGTTATGTCTGCAGCAACGATTTCGAATGGTCGATCGGGAGATATGGACATAAGCGGAGCCTGTGGTCGGGGACAGGTGAACGCCGTGACTGACAGGCCACGCATCGGGAACAATGTTTAGAAATGTCTGCTGACATGTAAGGCCAATAAAAGAATCGTCTAGCCCTATTCAGAGTTTTTGCATGGCCGTAGTGACCAACTGAAGGATTGCCGTGAACATGGATCAGTATGTCTGGAACCAAAGACGTCGGAATGATAATTTGGAGGACGTCATCAGCAGGCGGGGTGCGCGACAGTCTACCACAAGACATTTTCCGTGTAGAGTTAAACGACTGAATTGTGACCACAATTTCCTAACGTATGGTGACGCATTCCTGAGCTTCCACAAAGGGGGCTTGTGTCCCGCTTCTACCCATGAGAGGACGGTGGCTAAGTCAGAGTCAGGACCGTTGTTGTTCTGCGACTTTCCAGTCACTTTGAATTTGGATAAGGTTCGCTGTGACATAATTTGGAACAGGCGTGATCACAAGAGGATTAACATCTGTCTGTGGTGTCTGCGCAGATGTCAACACTGGGTTTGACTGTGGATCGAACAATGGGGTCTGTGTTGCGACCGAAGACGTGGCGGACTCCTGTTCATTGCCAATATCATGTTGAAAACCCTCAACCTGTGGCCGGCGAGACATAGCATCTGCGTTTAAGTGTTTGGCACCATCGCGGTGGTGCACGCACCAATCATAAAGGTCTAATTCGACCGCCCAACGTGCACGTCTACCCGTTGGATCGTGGTCCAAAGGGAGCTTTTTGAGTCCAACCAAAGGCTTGTGGTCAGTGATGATAGTAAATGGGTGGCACGCAAGGTAGTGGCGGAAATGACGCACCGACCACACAATGGCGAATAATTCTCGATCGAAAGTGGACCATTTCCTTTCCGATGCTGACAGCACGTGGCTGGCATACGCAATAACATGCTCCTTGCCATCCACTTGTTGGGAGAGGACAGAGCCGACTGAATACAGGGACGCGTCTGTGTAAAGTAGAAAAGGTATTGAAAGGTTTGGAAAAGCCATAATAGGCGGCGATGTCAATGCTTCCTTTAAGACGCGAAATGATTCGTCTGCCTGAACTGACCAAGTGAACGTAACACCCTTGTGTGTTAACCGGTGTAAAGGTTCTGCTGTATGAGCAAAGTTTCTGATAAACCTTCGGTAATACGAACATAAGCCTAAGAAAGCCCTGACCTGCGTGGCAGACGTTGGAATTGGCCACGTCTTAACCTTCTCGATGTTTGATGGGTCAGGCTCAACTCCAGCGCTGGAGACACAATGGCCCAAAAACGTTACAGAGGAGCGTGCCAGATGGCATTTAGACGGCTTGAGTTTAAGTCCGGCCGAACGAAAGCGTCCGAAGACTTCGCGCAAGTGTTTCAGATGTTGTGCGAAGTCTGCGCTGTAAACGATTATGTCGTCTAGATAGATCAAGCAAATGCTCCAATGAAGACCACGGAGCACCAACTCCATCAAGCGCTGAAAGCTAGGTGGTGCATTTGATATACCCATGGGCATCATACGAAATTGATAAAGTCCCTGCGCCTGTCGAAAACGCTGTTTTTTCTTTGTCTGCAGGGCTAAGGGGTATTTGCCAATAACCCGCAGTCAAATCAATTGTGCTGAACATTTGTGCCCCAGACAGCCTATCTAGAGTGTCGTCGACCCGAGGAAGAGGGTGTGAGTCTTTGATCGTGACCGCATTGAGTCTTCTATAGTCCACACAGAACCGGTGTGTACCGTCTTTCTTTCGAACGAGAACAACCGGAGCTGACCATGGGCTATGCGACTCCTCAATGATATCACGCTCCAAAAGTCTAGACACCTCTTGTCGTAGAATGTTCTGCGTCGCTGGTGAAGTGCGATATGGCCGCAGTTTGATTGGTGCAGCATCTCCTGTGTTAATGGTGTGTGTGACTAAATCAGGTCTTTCCATAGTCATGTGGATGTGAACTAAAAATGTCAGAAAATTCAGTCAGCAAATCCTTCAGCAACGACTGCTGGTCAGCGTTTAAGCAGGTGTCCGCTAAAAGCATGTCTTGAACAGTGTGTGTGTCATCAGCGGAGGTGGTTACAGATGAAACTAACACGTATTCGTCCTGTGTTTTTCCCGTTATGGAGAAAAATTGGCCTACGGGGCATCCCGCCCCCAAAGAGACCGGCTGACTTGTCGGATTAACGACCCTAACAATGCCTCTACCATTTTGAATTGTAGTTAGAGTGCGTGCGATGCCTAAGGACACAGCCTGGGGAGACTGAGGCTCCAAAATACCTACAAATGAGTCTGTGAAGGGATTTGCGACAGCACCATCTTTAATAGAAACTGAGACTGTCATTTCTGACATTGGCGGCACTGTTACCTGTGCGATAGTGATCGCTGCACTCTGTACTGGAATGAATGACTGTGGTGGTGAAAGACATACTGCAGTGTCATACAATCGCAGCTGTTTGTGTGGTATATCGACCGTAACTGCATGTTTGACCATGAAATCCCATCCGATAAGCACCGGATGGGTTGCTGTTCGTGTTATGTGAAAAATGTGAGAAAATGTGGCATCCCCAATATGCACAAGGGCTGTTACAGAACCCAGTATGTCTAATGGTTGCCCAGTGACTGAGGAGGCCAACACGAATGACTTGCTAATAGGTTGAGATGCCAAGGCTGGGATCGATCTACGACAGTCGTCGGTAATAAGGGATAAACCTGAACCGGTATCGACAAGAGCGTAGATTTCGGTGCCAGCCAGCGTAACTTGAATGAATGGTGTAGGTGGGGTGGATGTATAGTGCATATTATCAGAGTGGACCATTGAGTGTGTTGGAGCTGACATTTGGTCCCCGAATGACAGCTTCTACTCGTTTCCCTGATGTGGCGAAGGAGGGGCTGTATCTCCTTTAACTGAAGAGAAATGTACATGGCGGGTAGGGGATGTATGAGAACGTTGTGGCTGTTTGTAATTGGGGGGTGGTGATGGTGAGCTGTGGGTGCGATAACTAAACTGTCTGTAATGTGAAGTTGGTGAGGGCGAGCGAGTGGTGTGTGGTCTGTCATCATAGACGGAATGGGGCTGGCGCTCTCTCGAGGGGCAGCGGTCTGGTTTAGGGTGTGTATAATTGTGTCTATGGGGGCTATGTTGATCAAAATGTGTATGATATGGTGCGTGCGACTCACAACACAGGGGAGGGGGAGAATAGCTGCGACGGCTTTGATGACGGGGATCTTCATAAGATGTATTGCGGTCATCAATAGAGCGGCGGCGTGGCGAGGGGCTGTAGTCATCATAAGATTGTTGTCGTCGTCCTCTCTGCAGGTGCTGTGATGGGCAGCGGCAGTCCTGACGACGATAGTGATGGTCGTCCCACTCAGGCTGGCGAGTCCGTGGTGTTATGTTGTAGTCAACAGCTGCACAGGCGTGTGTGGTGTCTGTCACCTTGTGCTGAAGGTCGTCAGAGCCGGCCCTCCCTATAAGCGAACTAAGCAGCTTCTTAGGGCCCCGCCGCCACCAGGGGGCCCCCAAGAGCAAATTAAATGACAGCTTGATTTTGACATTGCGCATTCTATCAGTTGCAGTTCTGACGCATCCGTCTCAATACTGTAAAACTTGACGTTCATTTGCAACATATGTTACACTCACTCACAGGACACTGCACTTATTCGCAATCACAAAAGTTCATTATTTTCATGTGCTTTAAAGTTTAAAGCATTGCCGGGTTAAACATTTCATTCGCGTTTTGTTCTTAACCAGAAGCACGCGCGCACACTAAAAGCCTGTCAAACAGCCTCCGATTAGTGGACTTTATCTTTTGCATCTGCACTAATACTGTCATATACACAGAGTTGGTTATGTCTAAAGTGAAAGTAATCAGTTGAGAGAAAATCGGATGCGTTCCGGTCTTAAAGAAACAGAAGCCTAAAGCCCCGGGTATACTTCACTTTCCGCGCTCGGACGCGTCTCGCGCGCAGTCGCGTCCGCGCGTCCTTCAAATGCCTTGTCCAAATACCCACACTTGCGGTCTTGGCCACTTGAGAGCTCGCGCACGCGAGTAAGTGCGCAAGACTGTCCCATATCTAAAAATGCCCAAGTGTAGTGCCTTTAGTGCACACTAAACCCACACTACCTTGAATACCGCTTCTGAGCTGTATTCGAGGCCAAGTGTATCCCATCATGCATTATGTTTGGAACATCACATGCCCCGAAATCGTGAGATGTCAAGGAAAACATACGACTGCAAGTTAAATTAATTAATACATATAATTTGGTAGTAAAATATAAAGTGTTGCGCATTTTATTGATGCAAAGATGTGTGGGATGTGTATTTTGTACATCATTTGCAACTGCTTTTTATTCACTAAGCAGGATCCGAGCAGAAAAATAATGGATCCACCACTGCAACATAGTTCAGAATATACACCAAGAGAACAAGAAACAAAAACGATGGAGAAGGCATGCTTCCGAGCCCTTGTCCTTAAAGGGATAGTTCACCCAAAAATGAAAATTCTGTCATCATTAATTTTACTCACTCTCATATTGTTCCAAACCTGTATTAATTTCTTTCTTCTGCTGAACACAAAATAAAATAAGATATTTTGAAGAATGTGGGCATAACCAAACAGTTGGTGGCTTTTTCAAAATATCTTCTTTTATTTTGTGTTCAACAGAAGAAAGAAACTCATACAGGTTTGGAACAATATGAGAGTGAGTAAATGATGACAGAATTTTCATTTTTGGTGAACTATCCCTTTAATGTTAATAATATATTTATTATTGTTATCTTCAGTTCTTACAGGTCCATCTAAACTGTTCATTTTATGTAATTATTTAAGTATTTATTTAAACATTGTCCATTCTATACATTTACATTTATTTTTTATATAAAAAGATACTGTTTATCATAAGTTATTTGAACCGAGGGGCCCCCAAATGAAATTCTGCTTAGGGCCCCATCAAAGCTAGGGCCGGCCCTGAAGGTCGTTGATCTGTTGTGAGAGCAAGTCCAGACGTTCGTCAGTCCGACGCTGGTGGGACTGGCGTAAAGTATGCAGATCCATCCGGAGATCAGCGATGGCCGATGCCAAATCAGCGATGGGCGTTGCTGATGCAGACGAGGGTTGCTGATGCACAGTCACTGGCATGATAGTTGTTGAATTGGCTACGCTGATGGCCAACTGTGCACGTTCACATTGACTGGCTATTTTTAAAGCACTGTCCAAAGTTACTGCTCCGTGTTCATGTATTTTCAATTGAAGTGCAGGATCTAAGCCAGTAACGAATCTACGAAAAATCTCACAATTTCGAGCCGTGACGTCATACTGAGGAAAAGCTTCAGTCACTAAGCTGGTGAGCTCAGCTGCATAAACTTCGAGAGGCTCCTGAGGTTTGCGGGGACGAGCATTCAAATACGTTTGGAACGTGGCCAAAAATGTTGCACGCCCAAAAACAGCACTTAAACTGGCCTTAGTCAGATCATAGTCCGCTTTAACAGCAGGGGAGAGAGACTGCCAATATGCAAATGCAGGTCCTGTAAGCTTAGCAGGAAGAAGTTTAGCTTTATCTGGTGGTGTGGCAGAGACGTTAAGTGCAACTTCAAACCTCTGTATCCATAAGCCAAACGGTTCAGCGTTATCGCCCGAAAAGGGGGCAGGAAGATCAATTTTGAAGGGCACATGTGAAGTTGTACCAGCCATCGCGTTCTGTGGTTGCGGCAGCTCCACGATATCATTTCCATCATCAGACATTTTGTGTGCGAGCAACGGAGAGAGGGGGGGAGAAAAAAAAAAAAAAAATCGCACGTAATCCGAACTTGCAAAAAATATAGCTCGTAAAATATTATGGACAATATAAACGTGCCTGCAGGTTGATGTGGCTATTTTACATTGTTCACAGTCAAGCAGAAAATGTCCGTACAGAAAACATAAAGATAAATAGCCAACCAGCGCTGCCACCAGTGTAATACTCGGATTTGTGTCTTGAGGAATCCGTGCTTACCGAGTATTATGCGTGGGTTCTTGGCTATTTTCTGTATCTGTTGTGGCCACCGGATAGAGGAGTCAGACCAAGACTTCTGTGCTCAGAACTCAGTGTTTATTTCGACATTTCTTTAACTGTGACTCTGAATCGTCCCACCCGATTACCATGTGCGTTCTTCCCGAACCATCTCTCCCGCGCTCTCTTCTCGTTCTCCCCTTATCCTCGCGATATCTCGCGTACAATCTAACTTTATTTAATTACGCTCGCGATATCTCGCGTACAATCTAACTTTATTTAAACCTTCCCATTTCAATTCTTACATTGGTTTAACTATTTAAAACATGAATACAGAGTTTCTTTTGTCTGTTATTAGATCCACCCAGGAACGTCTCAGTGTTGATAACTGGATCTGGTGAAACAGTGTCAGGAGATTCAGTGACTCTGAACTGCAGCAGTGATTCAAACCCTCCTGCTCTGAACTTCAGCTGGTTTAAAGGAGGAACGTTTGTAGGATCTGGAAGAATCTACAGCATCTCAAAGATCAGGTCTGCTGACAGTGGAGAATACAAGTGCAGATCCATCAATGAACATGGAGAGAAATACTCTGATAATGTGACTTTAAATGTCATGTGTGAGTTAATGAAGTTTCATTCACTGTGGTAACAAACAAAATATTGGTTTAACTATTTAAAACATGAATACAGAGTTCCCTTTCGATACTTCACTCGTACTGCGTATGGGGAAAAGTCTCCCTTTTTCCCCGTCACTGAAGCCTTTTTCAATAACGCAGTGTAACTGCATCGTCATTGGTTCACTCATGAGAAGTTGTTGAACCAATGGCGGCGCGGTATAGCTGCGCGGCCTATGGCGACAAAGCGCGCGAATATTCCCGCCGAAAGGGGCGGGGTTTAGTGCTATATAAGCGGCCGTTTCGCCATAGGATTTCAGTCCTTTCTCCTTCAGCGACGACTACACATCTCTTCGCTGATCTCCGCGCTGAAGCCAAAGAAGCTCGCCGCCTGGAAGAAGCAGCTCTCGCCGCCGTTGAAGAGGCCCCGCAGTGGACCCAGCTGAGCCGCCGGACTACTACAGCGCTGGCGCCCTCGTGGACTACTGCCCCGAGCGCCGTCTTCAAGACGCCCGCCGCCTGCTTCCTGTTCCGGCCGCCGCCTCAGCCGTCTCCTGCCGCCATCTGGCGCCCCCTCTGAGAGCGTTTTCCTCGCGGTTCTATACCGCTCTAAGAGCATTCCTAGCGGATTCGTCCGCTCTAAAAGAGCTTCCGCGGTCCTCGCCGCTCTAAAAGAACCCCCCAATCGCCGTTTTCACGGCGCCGGCGTTGCTTCAAATGCCGCGTCACTCCTGTGACACCTGCAGAGCCCCTCTGCAGGACAACTATGGACACGATGAGTGCGTTGGATGCCTGGGTAAGCCCCATGCGGAAGCCGCGCTCACCGACGCTTCATGCCCGCACTGCGAGTGCATGAGTCTCCCCTTCAGGCGGCGTTGCGAAGGACGGTGCTCTCGACGGACGCATCCAACTCGGGTTGGGGCGCTCTTTGCGAGGGCAGACCGGCCTTCGGCTCGTGGTCACATGAGGAGAGCCATCTTCATATCAACTGCCTAGAGATGCTGGCAGTGATACGTGCCCTTCACTTCTTTCAGGCTCACCTGACGGGACGCCATGTCCTAGTCCAATCGGACAGCATGACGGTGGTGTCGTACATAAATCACCAGGGAGGTCTTTCGTCCAGCCGCTTATGCACACTGGAATGGGCTCTACCCAGGTTTCTGTCGCTCAGGGCGACACACATTCCTGGGAAAACCAATCTGGGAGCAGATATGCTGTCTCGGAGCAATGTTCCCTCAGACGAGTGGATGCTCCACCCCCAGACGGTTCTCACAATATGGAAATTCTTCGGGAAGGCAGAGGTCGACCTCTTCGCCTCAGAAGACAATTCTCATTGCCCAACTTATTTCTCGAGGAAGGACGACGCGCTGGCCCACCATTGGCCCAGCACCCTTCTTTACGCATTCCCCCCGATCGCTCTGATTCCTCAGGTTATCAGACGAATCAAGGAAGACGAGCACAGAGTCCTCCTAGTGGCCCCGCTCTGGAGGAGCCAGGTTTGGTCCTCAGAGCTGTTCAGGCTCTCCACGAGAGCCCCGTGGCCTATTCCTCTGAGACGAGACCTTCTCTCTCAGGCGAACAGGACAATTTGGCACCCACAGCCAGAACTTTGGGCTCTGCACTTATGGTCCCTCGACGGGAGCCGGTTAACCTCCCCGGGGACGTGTTGAACACCATCTCTCAGGCGAGAGCTCCGTCTACGAGACGTCTCTATGCCCAGAAATGGTCAATCTTTGTTGATTGGTGCTCTTCACGCAACATAGATCCAGCGGAGTGTGACGTATCTCTGATACTGTCCTTTCTCCAAGAACGTTTGAATTCAGGGCGAGCCCTTCAACGCTCAAAGTTTACGTAGCAGCCATCGCAGCGTTTCACTCTCCTATCGCTGGCCAGTCGGTGGGGAGAAACGGCCTAGTGGTGCGTTTCTTGAGGGGTGCTAGGCGATTGAATCCTCCTCGCCCCCTCACTGTTCCCACCTGGGACCTATCTATGGTCCTTAGGGCTCTCAAAGGGCATCCCTTTGAGCCGCTGTGCTCAGCTGACCTCAAGCCCCTGACGCTTAAGACCGCTCTGCTACTGGCTTTAGCATCGGTAAAACGTGTCGGCGATCTGCAGGCCCTCTCTGTGAGCCCTGCTTGCCTTGAATTTGGGCCCAACGACTCTAAAGTCGTATTGAAACCCAGGCATGGCTACGTCCCCAAGGTGCTCTCGACCCCGTTCAGAGCACAGGTCATCTGCCTCTCTGCGCTCCCTGTCTCGTCAGAAGAGCAAGAGCTGGAGTTGCTCTGCCCTGTTAGGGCATTGAGAACTTATGTAGAGCGATCACAGCCCTTTCGGCTATCAGATCAGCTCTTTGTTTGCTTTGGCGGCCGCACCAAAGGGTCTCTGGTCTCAAAGCAACGGCTCTCGCGTTGGATTGTTGACGCCATAGCTCTTTGTTACTCCTCCATGGGTTCAGAATGCCCCATAGGAGTTAGAGCTCACTCCACTAGGAGTATGGCCTCTTCATGGGCCTGGTCCAGTGGAGTTTCTATCAAAGACATCTGTGAGGCGGCCGGCTGGTCCTCGCCGTCCACCTTTGTCAGATTTTACCAGTTGGACGTTCCGACTTTACAAGCTTGGGTCCTATCGGTGTGATGCAGCGGCCTCTTCGAGCCCCGCCTCAAACCGGTTCAGGAGTAATCTCCTTTTGTAGTGTAACTATGGGTTCGACGGCTTCGGCCTTCTCATTATTTTCGTGTACCCCCCTAGGCGTCCCAAACATGTCCAGTCGTTCCCTGCCGTGGCACAGCACGGTTGAATTCGTTCCCCATACGCAGTACGAGTGAAGTATCGAAAGGGAACGTACTCGGTTACTAACGTAACCTCGGTTCCCTGAGATACGGAACGAGTACTGCGTTACTTGCCGTGCCACGAGGCTGCGGCTTCAAGGTCGTCGCTTCAGTTGATTGGCCTGAAATCCTAAGGCGAAACGCCCGCTAATATAGCACTAAACCCCGCCCCTTTCGGCGGGAATATTCGCACGCTTTGTCGCCATAGGCCGCGCAGCTATACCGCGCTGCCATTGGTTCAACAACTTCTCATGAGTGAACCAATGATGATGCAGTTACACTGCGTTATTGAAAAAGGCTTCAGTGACGGGGAAAAAGGGAGACTTTTCCCCATACGCAGTACTCGTTCCGTATCTCAGGGAACCGAGGTTACATTAGTAACTGAGTACGTTTCTTTTGTCTGTTATTAGATCCACCCAGGAACGTCTCAGTGTTGATAACTGGATCTGGTGAAACAGTGTCAGGAGATTCAGTGGCTCTGATCTGCAGCAGTGATTCAAACCCTCCTGCTCTGAACTTCAGCTGGTTTAAAGGAGGAACGTTTGTAGGATCTGGAAGAATCTACAGCATCTCAAAGATCAGCTCTGATGACAGTGGAGAATACAAGTGCAGATCCATCAATGAACATGGAGAGAAATACTCTGATAATGTGACTTTAAATGTCATGTGTGAGTTAATGAAGTTTCATTCACTGTGGTAACAAACAAAATATTGGTTTAACTATTTAAAACATGAATACAGAGTTTCTTTTGTCTGTTATTAGATCCACCCAGGAACGTCTCAGTGTTGATAACTGGATCTGGTGAAACAGTGTCAGGAGATTCAGTGACTCTGATCTGCAGCAGTGATTCAAACCCTCCTGCTCTGAACTTCAGCTGGTTTAAGGAGAATGAAAGCTCAGCTGTTGGATCTGGACAGAGTTTCAGTGCACTACAGAGTGGATGCTTCTACTGTCAGGCTCACAATCAACATGGATCTCAGAGATCAGACACTGTAACTGTCACAGGTGAAGGTTTGGAAACCTGTATATAACTTTCTTCAGTCTGGACAGTTCATCTTAACTGATAATGTTTCTCTCTTTCAGAGCATCATAGATCCAGTTGGCATGTAGTTTTTGGGATCACAGTGGAATGTGGAGCATTTTTCATCCTCGCCATCATCATTATCATCGTCATACTGTTTATAATGTGAGAACCACAAACAACATTCATATTTTCAAATACAGTTGTCTATAAGCTGTTAATGTCTGTCATTATAACAGAAAGAAACGAAGGAGTGTTAAAACTGAAGATCTCACAGTGAAACAGGTAAATCATCCAGACACAAACAACTTTACAGAAGCAAAAAAATCAATCGATCAGCTGTTATCTGTTTCAGACTGAAACAAATATATGTACAGCGCCCTCAGGTGGTGTTACACATGATGTAGAGAGTGACATATATATATATATATATATATATATATATATATATTTTAGGGCTGGGCGATATATCGCATGCGATTGGCACGCGCATTTCGTCAGTAAAGCTGGTTCCCTGATTACCGCTAAATCGCCATCACCTGCTTTCAAATGGAGCGGCATTTAATAGACAGAGCCGTAGTTCACGGAAAAGCCACGCAATATCGCGTTCATATCGCAGATGAATCGCCTTCGATAATGAACGCGATATTGCGTGGCTTGTTAGTAAACTACGGCTCTGTCTATTAAATGCCGCTCCATTTGAAAGCAGGTGATGGCGTTTTAGCGGTAATCAGGGAACCGGCTTTACTGACGAAATGCGCGTGACAATCGCATGCGATATATCACCCAGCCCTAATATATATATATATATATATATATATATATATATATATATATATATATATATATATATTCCTTCAGTGAGTCTGTTTGTTAATATCAGGTGACTTCACAAATCAATCATCACTTAAACACTTAATTATCTCATTAACTTTAACACTGCTTCTTAAACATGGACTCAAACACTGAGCATAAGTCATTTTACACTGGGGTTTTTGCTGTGCAGTGAGTCTGAAGGCCTTGGTTAGCTGTTAATGTGTTTAACTGAAGTGAAACGGTGCAGGAGCAGGTTTGGGCAACCCTAATCTGGACAAACAATAAAGCCGGGTTCAAAATTATGTGATTGTGGCCACAATTTGGTCATCTGAGACAAATTTTTTGAATCCTAAAAGATTGCTCTGACCCTAGGCCAAAGTCTTTCACATTTTGACATATATATATATATATATATATATATATATATATATATATATAAAATTTGCTATAAATTTGTCACTGCTCTTATTTTATAATGTAAGTCCTTCTGTCTCTGTCCCTATAGCTCTCTTATTTCAATGAAGACAAATACACAACTCTTGAGCTCAAGTCCACGACCTCAGAGCTTTTCTAAACATCACAATCCATCAGTAAGCCACCTGCAGATCTTCTCAATTTAATCAATTAAACTGCCTTCAATACTAGTTTGACTGTTATGTATTCTGTGAAAAATTTATAATGTTTTCTTTCTTTATCTCAAAGCAGGTTCACACTGTGTGATTTTTCACCGGTTGTTGCTTGTGAGACTGTACAAACACTGTAAGCCTGTTACACTGTAGGATCTCAGCTGCCAGTCAAGATGTATTAAACAATGGATGCAAGCAAGAAGACTTAACTGGAGTTTTTCATCAATCTGTGACACGTTCAGTGACTGTGAGCTGCAATTATGGAAATGGTGGCTAGTTTCGGCGACAGCGCTCTCTTCATCTGCATCAATCTGCTCTGTGTTTTTACTTCCTTTATCAGGGCAACTACGAATGAGATACCAGATTTTTCCGCAACCAAAACATTTGATTGTTGTATCAGATGATGCAAAGATAGCATAGTCAAAGCCATCTATTTTGAATTTAAAAACCAGGTCAAGTTCATCTTTGCCATTTTTCAAAATCATAAACACCTGTCTCCTAAAAGACACGAGATGTTTAACTAAAGGCGACTTACATCCAAGCGGAATTTTTTTGATGGGGGAAACAAAACAATTTTTCCATATCGTGACAATTCCTGCACGATAATCTCATCTTTCACAAAAGGGGGGACATTTGAAAGTATAATTGTCTTGGCGGGAGTACTCAAAGGAAACACTGGGGTGAGCGAGCCCTTAATTACAACACCATTTTGCACGATTTCGTTTGCCTTTTCAATGGTGCAAAAAAAAGCACAAACGCATTATTCATACGAGAAGCTGATACGATATTTTCGTGACCCACTACGTCTCCTACAGCCAAACAAACGTCTTCAATATTGGCATTAGAAACAATTCTCACGCCGTGACGCCGAGTTAAGTTTTCAAAATTCAAAATTGCAAAATGCTGGAAGCAGACTATCCACACAAAAGTAAAACAAACAAACACAATAAAAAATAAAAAATAAACACCTTAACAAAGAAAAACACAAACAAGACACTTACAAAAAGGAAACAAAGTTGGAAAAGCACTCTTACCAGCCACAGACGGCTGCCACTCGCGCCCACACTCACCACGCTCACTCGAGAGAGAGAGAGAGAGAGAGAGAGAGCACACCCCAGATGTCTTTTCCTGTAATTCAGGGCATTTCATGTATTTCATGAGCTCTATTTACTTTCTTTTTCACTTTAGCAGAAACAAACAGCCTATTTAAGAATTCTTCATACTGATCACACCTGAGGGGACAGAAGGGAGGACTACTATAATATTTGTGTTATGATTTCTTGCATAGCATTTCCCATTTTAACAAATGGCAGAAAAAAAATATTTGACAAAAATACAATAACAGGAAAAAAGTGATCAGAGTTCAGGAATAGAAAACCAGGGAGATTTCCTCTTTCCAAACTCAAAATATAATTGAAATCTCAATGGTTGTTATTTATTAATTAAAATACGAGGAAGATACATTGTTGTACATTTTTGATTTTAATTACTTTCTCAATTGTCATTTTGTACTTTTGTAAGTGAATCCTTACTACCCATAATTAGGCTAATAACTTTTAGGCTCATTTTGAACTGAAAGTATGTGCTTTTTGTGCATGTGATATAGTTGAGATATGTGTGCTATGCATTATTCACTGTGATGGAGGTACCCTGCACACCCTGTTCAGGCCCTGTACATATAAACAGTATTACTTTAATTTAACATTAATAATTAGTATGCAAATACCTTAAAAACAGTAATGGACTCTCTTCTGATAATCAGTGAAAATAGTGCTCTGCACTCCTCCATGTTTCTTCCTTATGGCTAAAATCATAGGTGTGTTCGACCTGAAGCAGCGTTGCACAGACCAGTCAGTGTACGACATCCAAGTACCTGAAGAGCGTGTTGAAAGCATACAGAGTCATCTGCTCTCTAATCACTCAGCAGGCTTTTGCAGTACTGTATATTTGCAGGATGTTTTGAACTTGCTGTTAAACATGGACATTTTTGGGATATCTGGTCAACCTAAACATGAAGAGGGAAGAAGTAGAATTGTCAGAGAATTGTTGGGATATTATATATTTAAAAAAAAAATTGTTATGATAACCTGAAGATGTGTAAGATGCTAAAAACAGCTAAGGCATACCATTTTATGACTTTTAGTTTTCTACAGTTTTGTTGCAATTGTGATTCGCTTCATAAATCATTTATGTTTTAAGAGCTACAAACTCATATCAGATTCATTTTGAGTCACTCATGTTGCTACACAAAAAAACACTTTGCTGTGATCACAGTAATATCGTTTAATTGTTTTCAGTGGATTTCATTGCTTATGCTGCAAATTCACACTTTCTAAAGTTACTGAATTCTGGTTGGGGTTTATAGTGTTAAATTGTTCTCACCACTATTGCGTAATTGTTCCAGAATGAAGGTTTTTATAAAGGGATCAGGTTTCATACTGATCTGCTTGTCTTGATGCAGAAAGAGGCAAAGAAAGGCTGAAACAGAAGCAGGTAAACATTATATAGTTCAGCAGGAAACTTCTCTGACGTCCTGCCTCCTCTGCAGAGGAAACATGTTTTAGTTTCTGTTTTCATCATTTCACATCTGATGGACAAGAGACTCACTGAAACACGGTAAAACTATTACATATTTCTCTGTTTTTACCTCATTCAGTCACATTACTTTTGTAAAACACTGGAAAATGTCATTATTTAATTGCTTTTTTTGTTGTTCTTGTTGCTTGTTTTATTGTAAATGTTGGCAATATTGTGATTTGGAGTCTATAGTGATCCATGACATTTGATTATGAGAAACCTCCTCAATACTCAGCAGACTAATAGTTGATGACAAATTGTGAATCACTCATTTAATGAGAGAGAGAGATTTGATTTTGAAAAAAGCTTTATTACAAATACACCATAAAACCTTAACACAAAATGGTTAACCAAACCATACAATCAACAATAACACATTAGCAATTGATAATAATAATAAATCTTAAAACTCTAGAAAAAAAACAAAACACCTTCATGTACTGCACACAAAGCACCATGGCTACACCATATTTGCTCAAAAGTGGAAAGATCATTCATTGCTTTATAAAACTGAAAGTCAACCAACACTCTTGATTTAATAAAAGATACAAAACACAGCATAACATCATCACTAGACTTTTGTTCAATCTTGTTTTTACGACTAATATACATAGCCAATTTAGCTTGTCCTAAAACAAAATTCAACAACTGACAGATAAAACGTTTTTTCTGGAAATATTTGAAACCCAAAATAACTGTTTCCATAGAAAACCCTTCATTAAATTTAAAAAACAATTATTTTAACTTAATAAATAAAGGCTCTAACCTAGTACAAAACATAAAAGCATGAAACACAGTTTCTCTTTGCATACAAAATGGGCATTCAGGACTGACTTCCGGATTCAACACAGAAATAAAAGAATTCACAGCAATGGCACCATGGAGAATTCTCCATTGTATATCACCTACCCTCTTAGATAATGGTGGTTTATATAGAGATCTCCATTCAGGTTTTACATCGTTGCCCAGTTTAAGAACAGAACGCCATGGTGTGTCAAATTTTCTGTCAAAAAGCTTCTTATTAAACACTAAAACACATGCTCTATACAGTTTTTTTCCTACACATGACAAGAAATCCAAGCACAAAGAATCACATGAAAAAAAATTAAAACTGTCAGCAAGATCAGGCTTAACAACTAAACAGGGAAAAGGATCCTCAATATCAGGAAAAACACTCCCTTTAAAGAAGTCCTTCAACAAATGGTCTTCATCAACTGTAAGACATGAATTAAGTTTAACCAAAAACTGAGATAACAAACGAGCAGATCTAATTCCCAAAACCTTGGATGTTGCCTCCACACACTTAAAATAAGGTCCAGTTAAAGTCAGTAAGTGTTCCAAAGTGAAGACCCTAGAAGCCTGAAGGGAGGTACTAAACCCCTGTAAGTTGCAATGTGTAGTCATATCCAACCGGGCCCCACAGATCAATGGTTCCTGTAGCAGCCAGTAGAGAGAGTAAGAATTATCAGTCTTAACACGAAAGAGGCTCCACACTTTGAACAGATTCCGATAAAAAAACGGCAAATCCGATAAATCCAGTTTCCTTGGGTCCATTAAAAAGAGGGATTTGTCCAGTCCAAAACCTCCAAGGGTACGCAAAATTGTGCAGCTGATAGCACGCCAGCTACAATCTGTTGAGCCGTCCAAAAAACGCTGCAGGAACTGTAAACGAAAAGCAGCAGTTCTACTTTGCAAGTGAATTAAACCTTGCCCACCTTCTTCCTTGGGGAGGTACAAAACACTCTGTGGGACCCAATGTAATTTGTCCCAAAAAAAGTTCACAAGAACCGCTTGAACTTCAGCTAAAAATTTTGGCGAAGGGTCAACACATGCCAACCTGTGCCAAAGAGACGACGCCACTAAATTATTAGCAATGAGAGCACGCCCTCTATAAGACATGTTTGGTAATAACCATTTCCATTTATCCAAACGTGCTTTAACTTTGTCCAACACCCCCTCCCAATTTTTCTGTAAAACACTGTCATCTCCTAAACAAACCCCTAAGTATTTTATACCTCCCTTACTCCAACACAGCCCATCCGGAAGGCAAGGTTTTCCATCAATCCATCGTCCTAACAAAACAGCTTCACTTTTTTTCCAATTTATTTTAGCAGAGGACAGTGCTCTAAAATCTTCAGCTAGGTTAAACAAAACCTGTACATCGCTTTGCCTAGTGACAATCACTACAATATCATCAGCATAGGCTGACAAATGAACATTTTTGTTACAATCTGTTAAACACAAACCACATAAATTATTCCTTATTTGCTGAAGTAGTGGCTCAATAGCCAAGGAGTACAACATTCCAGATAAGGAACAACCTTGTCTAATCCCTCTAAGAACCTGAAAAGGAGCACATAAACCACCATTAATTTTTAGTGTACTCTCAACGTCACTATAAAGTACTCTTATCATGTCCACAAATTTTTGGGAAAAACCAAAAGCTGCCAAAACATTCCACAAATAAGAGTGCTCAACTCGGTCAAAGGCTTTCTCCTGATCTAAGGCCAGCAAACCACAATCTAACTTTAACAAATTAGAGACATAGAAAATGTCTCTAATTAAGGAAACATTATCAAAAATAGATCTACCAGGGACACAGTAAGTCTGGTCCGGATGGATAACCTGATCCAACACTCCAGCCAATCTATTAGCCAATGCTTTGGAAAGCAGTTTATAATCACTACAAAGTAATGAGACCGGGCGCCAGTTCTTAATGTCAGTAAGGTCCCCCTTCTTTGGAATAAGAGTGATTACTGCTCTTCGGCAACTCAACGGCAACCTGCCCTTTGACAAGCCATCATTAAGTACCTCTAGCAGATCCATTCCCAACTCCAACCAAAAAGTCTTATAGAAGTCAACTGGAAGGCCATCCACTCCTGGTGCCCTTCCTGACTCCATACTTTGCAGGGCCTTATGAAGCTCTCCCAGGGCCATTACTCCTGAAAGAACCTCATTACCCTCCTCAGAGACTCTTGGTAAGTTGTCAAGAAAAACACTATCCACACAACACCCTGGCTCAATCTCACTACTATAAAGATTTTGATAAAAATTGACTGCTCTCTTACGAATTTCAGCAGGATCTGACATTAACACTCCATCTTCAGAGCGCAATGCATAAATAAAACGTTTCTGCCCATTCTTCCTTTCCATGCTGAAAAAGTATTTGGACGGTACATCCATCTGATCAATGCTTTGAAAGCGTGAACGGACCAGAGCCCCCTGTGTTTTATACCCCAGTAGATCTGCTAATTGAGCCTTCTTCTTAGAGCATAGCTCCAAAAAATGACTTTCACCAGTAGATTGAGCCAAATTCATAAATTCAATTATTTCTTGTTCTAAAAACTCCAAGGACCGATTCAACTCTCTAGTGACGTTGTGAGTATACTGTTGAGTGAACTGCCTTATTTGGACCTTACCAAAATCCCACCACTGTTGCAAAGAATAAAAAGAACCCTTCATTGTTTTGTACTCTTCCCAAAAACTCTTAAAAGATTCTTTAAAAAATTTATCATTAAGCAAATTGGTATTAAAATGCCAATAAGCACTTTTTGGTTTTAATGAAGTTAAAATGAACTTACAATGCACCATACTGTGATCTGAAAAAACAACTGGTGTGATGTAACACTTATTGAAAATGTTCAAATGATGGTTAAAACTATAAAATCTATCCAGTCTTGCTAAAGACAAGTCATTATCACGCGTATGAACCCAAGTGTACTGTCTTTCATTCCCATTTAAAATCCTCCAAATATCACATAAATCATACTTTTTAATAATATGAATGAGACGATTGCGGGAAGCCAAATGAGGCTCCATATGATTTCTATCTAGATTGAGTTCAGTACAATTGAAGTCCCCACCTAGAAACAAAAAGTCCTCAGAGCAACAGTCTTTTAAAGTTGAACAGAGTATGTCCAAAAAAAGCACTCTCTCAAAAGGCGTAGTTGGAACGTACACACAAATAAAATTTAGTGCATATCTTTCAAAAATTGCTCTAACTTTTAAGAGCCTACCTTTTACAATTTCATCCACCTCATAGGAGACTGGGCTAAAATTCTTTGCAAATAAAATAGCCACTCCCCCACTAACTGAGGTATTGTGACTTAACACAGGTGTTCCATCAAACTCTCTTGCCCAATCAACAGCGTTCCTTAAATCACTATGAGTTTCTTGTAAAAAAGTAACATCAATATTTTTCTGTTTAATCACTTCATATATTATTGTTCTTTTTCTAACATCCCTTGCACCATTAACATTCAATGTAGCTAAAAGCACTTCATTCATAACTAACAAAAAAGAAAAAAAAACATAGAGCCAAAAAACATCAACTTTCCTACTTGTGGAGTTAACAGACATCGTCATTCAGAGCATTGTTAATATTCCTCACAATTTTCTTCAAACGGTAAACTTCTTTATTGGTAAATAAGCCTTCTGCCATTAGGTCTTTTGCCTTTTCAACAAACTGTTTTAGATCAGGGAAATATTCCTGCACACGCACACCTCTTTTGTTTTTTGTTGACCTGAGAAAAAGCCTGATATCATCAAGCTCATAACTGCGACCCACAAACTCATTCTGAGAAAGTGTTATACTAGAGTCAGAAGACTCACCATCATCACTCTCTGTAATCTGATCCTCATCCACATCACTTTTTTTGCACATTTTGGCATTAAGTGCTTTGTTACTTTTCTTTCTTTTTTGGGGCATTTTGAAAATCGACTGCTCTTCCTCCACTCCAACACACACCTCCTCACAAGCTTCTTGCAAAAGAACAGGTGACACACTGGCTAAATTGTTAACGTTAGCACCTGAATTAGTTTCAGTAAGGGCCTTGCGTGAATGCTGAATTGCCGAGCTCGACCCAGCAACAGCCTCACCTGCAGTCACCGACTCTGCACTCGGACCCGGTGACGTCACCTCAACCGCACCGTCAACATCAACCACATCACCATTCTCAGAAATCACGTTCACTACACCTAATTCTTTTGCTGGTAATTTATCAGGACAATTCCGAATTAAATGCCCAAATTTACCACAGCCAAAACACTTCATCTTCGAAGTGGTGACAAAGATCGCATACTCAAAGTCATCAACTCTGAAATTCAAAGTCAAGTCTAGCTCACCGTCATCCTTGATAACCATATAGACGAAGCGTCTAAAAGAGACAATATGTTTCAGCAGAGGCGATTCACAACTGATTGGAATTTTTTTAATCGGAGAAACCAATTTACCATACCTGGATAAAGCCTGAATTAAAATATCATCGCTCACAAAAGGTGGAACGTTCGATAAAGTAACACGCTTAGCTGGCAACGCAAGGGGAAGAACAGGAACAAGTTCGTCACTAATAACTATACCATGTTCAACTAATTCATTAGCCTTATCAACAGTGTCAAGGAACACTACAACAGCACTATTCATTCTGGAGGCCGATAACACACTTTCATGCCCCACCACCTCTCCAATGGCCAAACAACATTCTTCCACACCCACCGCGGACGCCACCTTAACAGCGTGTCGCCGCGTAAGTGAGTTTAGAACCTGCCCGCATGGGGCCGTCAAGCTTCCTCAAGAAACGGACAACACACGGCCCGAAAAACAGCAAACACAAAAAAAACAACTAAAGATAGAGATAAAAAGAGCAAAGAGAAAGAAAAAGAAAAGTTCTACTCACAGCACTCCACTCGCACTCACAGCACACCTCCGTCCACCCACGCTCAATCACACCGGAAGTGAGAGAGAGAGAGAGAGAGAACAGATACTGTGCCTTCTTATTGAAAAAAAAAAGGTCTTTTCGCTTTATTTTGTTAAAATTAAACATACTTGGATTGGAATTAAATGAAAAATAGTATGTTATGATCCCTTTAAATATGTAGAGAGAGATATTTACATCATAATCATTGTAGGTGCAGTAACTGATGTTTATTGGTTGTTGTAGGTGTTGCTATGGTGATGTCAGTCAGAATGACTCCTCCTCTTCCTCTGATCTTTCTGCTCATGATTCACAGTGAGTCTCTGATGTTACAGCAACACTTCACTCTACAGTATATTCACTGATCAAAGTAAAATTACTCATATTGTTTTCAAAGAATTATTTTGTGCAGCATCCATTATGGCAAATATCTCATTTCTGCTCTTCTTCATCACCTCTGCTCACCTTTTGGATCCTTAATAAAACCAGCTTTGATTTTTTTATTTTCTTAATTGTCATGTGTTTGAATATTTTATATTGCTGCAAGTTGTTTGTGTCTGATTTCTTTACTCTGGTTTCAGAGTTTGTCTCTGTGTTTATTTCTGCAACGTCATCAAAGATCATGAAGAACTGAAATCATTTATCACAATCATTAGGTTTTGGGAAGATTGCTGTTATACATATGATGTGTCATTTTCATGTAATAAAAGTATTCATATGATTTCTGAGTTTACATGTGTGACGGGTGGCTGCTAACAGGAAGAGTTCAGGAATATGTCCACTTTAATAAATCCACACAAGAGAAATGAAGGAACACAGGAAAAAAAACATCCACATAACAAAGACGACACCAGACCAAGAACACAGGAAACACTGGGCTTAAATAAGGAGAACAGATAGGATAATTAACTGAACAGGTGAATGTAATCAATAATCAGACACACTAGGAAACTGGGTCACGGAAAAAACACTATTATGAACTCTGACATGGTCCGGTGTAACTGATAAAACAACACGTTCATCTTGATGAATTCTGTGTTTCAGGGGTTTCTAGTGCTGATTGGGGTGTGAGTTACAGTCCTTCACACATCTGTGCACTAAAGGACTCATCAGTGATAATGAACTGCACTTATACATACCCTACTGGACATCAGATCGAGAAAGTGTTCTGGACCAAAACAAAAGATAAAAATGAAACAGAAGAGTTTCTAGATCTGTCTGAGGACCCTGAATACAGTCAGAGGCTTCAGTATCTGGGAGATAAACAGCAGAACTGCACCATCAGACTGAGTCATGTGACACTGAAGGATTCACACATGTACTATTTCAGATTCATCACTGATAAAGGAAAATGGATTGGTAAAACAGGAGTGAATCTTACTGTCACAGGTGACTTTCATGAGGTTTCTCTCTTCTCCTGTGCATTATGTTGAATAATAATCAGTGTATGACAGCAGCACTAGATATAATGTGTGTGTTGTGTTCAGATCTTCAGGTGGAGTCTCCTGAGAGAGTGACAGAGGGAGATTCAGTCCGTCTGACATGTAAAAGCAGCTGCACTCTGACTGACAGAGCAACATTCATCTGGTACAGAAACTCACAGCCATTAACTGAGAGAAGAGACAGAAACAATGAACTCCTGCTGCAGTCAGTCAGAAGAGAGGATGCAGGCAGATATAGCTGTGCTGTACACGGACACAATCACATCTCTCCTGCTGTTCAGATCAATGTCATGTGTGAGTACAGATCCCAGAACAAGCAATGATCGAAACAATGTTAAATCAGTGTTAATGTGTCAACGTTAATCGCATTGAATCAATATCACTTTTGCACCCTCAATTAATGTTGAAAAAATGTTGAAATTTCAACAAAAAAATCAATGGAAATGACATTGATGTTGGTTTAACATCATTCTTGCGCTCTCAGAAAATGAAACACAACTACAACTGACTTAAAACCACACAGCCTGAAATCAACTGAAGATAAAAGAAGACAATAAATCTCTCAAGATCTCAGCAGAAGTTCTTTTTGAGAATTAACAGAGTTTAGATGTTGATGTTTTATTGAAAATATTGTGTAGTGTTTCCTTTAGTTGGGCAGTTCGACTCTTGGCTTTTTGTGTGACTTTGTTTAAAAAAAAACATTAACAACAAAGATGATCTGGTGATATAGTTTTAATCATCATGAAACAAAATCATTTACTAATTGTACTCTTGAGCAAAAATGTGCATTTGTTTTTAAAAGGTTGTATTCAACAACAACACTTTCTTAGCACAGATCAGACATTTTGAAGCTTGACTCTTAAAAAGCAAAAAATCTTTAGACACACGGACATCAAGAATCAACATATGAATCTCAACAATGGTGACATGCTTCATGCCGCAATGCATGCTGGGAGTCATGCGTTGTATACTATGGTGGCTCCCAGCATGCATTGCGGCATGAAGCATGTCACCATTGTTGAGATTCATACGCTGATTCTTGATGTTTGTGTGTGACAAAATATCTTTTTCCCATGATGTGTTTAAAATAAATTCAGAACATGATCTGTGGCAAGAAAGTATTATTGGTGAATATAATATTTTAATAACAAATAATCAGTGCTGTTCAAGAACAAGATTAGTAAACTATTCTGCTTTATGATACTGAAAATGTAGAAAAATGTGTGGTTTTAAGTCAGTTGTAGTTGTGTTTCATTTTCTGAGAGTGTAAGAATGATGTTGAACCAACATTACATTGATTCAATGCCATTACTATTTATTTTATGTTGAATATTTAACATTTTTTCAACATTAATTGCAAGTGCAAAAGTGATTTTGATTCAATCCTGTTACCATTGACACATTAACATTGATTTAACATTATTTCGATCATTGCTTGCTATCTGGGGATTCATTTTACTTTTTAAAAACTGGATGTTATATTTGAATGAGATGATTTAAGGTGTCATGATCACCGTCAGTTCCTGTCAGTTCCCGGACTACATTTCCCATCATTCTCTCTGCCAGTCACATGCACACACTCCACACCAATCACCTGTCGCCACATACAGCTTAGCACATCATCTGGACTATAAAGGACTCACACACACCACCTCATCGTGAAGTCTTGTTTACCTTGTGTGCAATTCTAAGCGTTATTATCCAGTCTGTCTGTCTGTTACCGTTCCTGCCTGTTACCTGTTTATGATCCTCTGCTGCTTACCCCTGACCTGTGCTTTGTATACCGACCTGTGAGTGATATCTGCCTGTCCTGATCATTGCCTGTATCCCGACCACGTCTCTGCCTGTCCTTTGCTGTTTCTGTTTGTTCCCGTTTGACCCTGCCTGTATGACCACGCTCACTCTTAATAAAAGCTTGCAATTGGATCCCTGCCTGAGTCCCGACGCTTCCCCACATAGCAACATTGTGTCGGTCCAGAACCGGCCCACATCTGGCACATGTGGCATGATCATCTGGCCCACATGCTGCAATGAATTACGGTCCTTATGTGGGCCGTTTCTGTTTGCCAGATCTGAGCCACAAGCAGGCCACAGCAATGCCACATGTCAGCCAAGAGCAAAGAAATAAACCTAAACTGGACCTTATCTGAGCCACAATATGTGTGTATATTAAATATAGAGTCATCTCAGCCTTAACAAGCCTGTTAACAAGCAGAATTTACTGAAGGAAAGAAGAGAACAGAAAAAGACGAGCAGAAACACAAGAACTACAACTGACTTCAGTCACAGCCTTAGATGAAATCAACTGAAGATGAAAGACATTAAATCTCCCAAGATCTCAACAGAGGATGATCAAACAACTCTACAAACAGCATTACCAGCTTCACTTATTACTAACCAGATTGACTTTATTTATGTTAGAAATCTACAAAAGTTGTTATTGAGAATTAACAGAGTTTTAACTCTGTTTCATTTGAAGTCACCATAATGGTGAATAGTTGTTCCATTAGTTGGGCTCTTAACTCTTATTATACATTTGTCTTTTTTGATCGCAGTGACAGTGTGTTTGTTGTTACAGTAGCAAAGGAAGGTAAAGCAAATTGTCATCAGGTGATTATGGTTGTTTATTTATTGTTTTGTAGTCATCATGAAATGGCCTGATGTCTTTTGAATCTAACAATTGTGTTGCTGCATTTGCATTATAACCCTGTGTTACCACAGAATGAATTATTGCACCAATCAGAAGATTTTAACAGACATGAACACTAAAAATTAGTCTATGACGAAAGACACAGACATCAAGAATCAGCATATGAATCTCAACTATGGTGACAATCAAAAGTGCCATGCTGCAATGCATGCTGGGTGTTTTGTACTATGCTGGTACCCAGCATGCATCCCACTTTTAATTGCCACCATTGTTGAAATTCATACGCTGATTCTTGATTGTCTGTGTGTGTCATCATGAACTAACTCTTAGTGCTCATGTCTTTTAAAATCTTCTGATTGCTGCAGGAACTCATGCTGAAGTAACACAGGTTTTATAATGTAAATGTATCAATAGCACAACACAGTTGTTAGATTGAAAGAGGCCATTTCATGATAACTACAAAACAACCAACCATCATCACCTGATGTAATTTTGCTTCAGCTTTCTTTGCTCCTGCAAACATGTTTAACAAACACACTGTCACAGCAGCCAGAAAAGACAAATGTATAATAAGAGTTAAGAGCACAACTAATGGAACAACTAATTCACCATTATGGTGACTTCAAATGAAACAATAGAGTTAAAACTCTGTTAATTCTCAATAACAACCTTTGTTGATGTCTAACATAAATAAAGTCAATCTGGTTAGTAATAAATGAAGCTGGTAATGCTGTTTGTGGAGTTGTTTGATCATCCTCTGTTGAGATCTTGGGAGATTTAATGTCCTTCATCTTCAGTTGATTTCATCTAAGGCTGTGGCTGAAGTCAGTTGTAGTTCTTGTGTTTCTGCTCGTCTTTTTCTGTTCTCTTCTTTCCTTCAGTGATTCTGCTTGTTAACAGGCTTATTAAGGCTGAGATGACTCCATACTTAATATACACACATATTGTGGCTCAGATCAGTTCTTTGCTCTTGGCTGACATGTGGCATTGCTGTGGCCTGCTTGTGGCTCAGATCTGGCAAACAGAAATGGCCCACACAAGGACTGTAATTCATTGCAGCATGTGGGCCAGATGATCATGCCACATGTGCCAGATGTTGGCCGACACAATGTTGCTATGTGGGTTGTTACATAAGAATTTATTTTCTGTCCCTTTTAGACCCTCCAAAGAGTGTCTCAGTGTCCATCAGTCCATCTGGTGAAATAGTGTCAGGAGATTCAGTGACTCTGATCTGCAGCAGTGATTCAAACCCTCCTGCAGAAATCAGCTGGTTTAAAGGAGGAACGTTTGTAGGATCTGGAAGAATCTACAGCATCTCAAAGATCAGCTCTGATGATAGTGGAGAATACAAGTGCAGATCCATCAATGAACATGGAGAGAAATACTCTGATACTGTGACTTTAAATGTCATGAGTGAGTTAAAAATGGTTCAGTAACTGTAGTAACCAAATAAACAAATTAATAGATTAGCAATCGCAAAACATTAATTTACATATTGTTTTAGATCCTCCCAGGAACGTCTCAGTGTTGATAACTGGATCTGGTGAAACAGTGTCAGGAGATTCAGTGACTCTGATCTGCAGCAGTGATTCAAACCCTCCTGCTCTGAACTTCAGCTGGTTTAAGGAGAATGAAAGCTCAGCTGTTGGATCTGGACAGAGTTTCAGTGCACTACAGAGTGGACGCTTCTACTGTCAGGCTCACAATCAACATGGATCTCAGAGATCAGACGCTGTAACTGTCACAGGTGAAGGTTTGGAAACCTGTATATAACCCAGCCAGCAGAGCCATGTGGGGCCCAAATGGGTTTGACCTGGGCTATCTAACTGGGACCCAGCCAGTTTTGCACCCAGTTTCCATGTAGGCCCCACATGGATTTGTCCAGATGAAATGAACACTGCTTAGTGTGCACACTACAGGCTGTTTAATGTAACACTTAGGCCCCGTTTACACGTACATGGTTATTTTGAAAAACGGAGACATTTCCCTTCGTTTGCGCCCTTCGTTTACACGCAAACGGAGAATTCGCCTCTGAAAACGAGTCTTTCTAAAAACTCCGGCCAGAGTGGAGATTTTGAAAATCTTCGTTTGCACGTTTGCATGTAAACTGAGACAAACGGGTGTTTAGGCAGCCAACGTCACAGTATGCGCCAGAGCTCGCAACTATGTTTACATGTGATCATGGAAGCGTTCAGAGTAGCAGTCGCATTTATGTTGGTGCAAACTCTTCTCGTGTGTTTGCATTTGCAAATACAGCTGCTCCATTATGTCGAGGAGCAGAGACGAATGAGTGCTCGGAGGTCAACAATTTTGCAACAACTTCGAATCACTTCAAGAGGAATTCGGGATTCTTTTTCGGGATTCTGATTGGCTTACGTGGGCTTGAGCTGCTCGTTACACTCTTGACGTCATATATACACGGGTACGTGTAAATGAACACTTTTCTGAAAACTGACATGTGTGCACGATGTTATTTTTGAAACCGGAGAGGCTGAAATGTCCGTTTATGAAAATAGCTGCCCACGTGTAAACGTAGCCTTAATCAGTGTTGGAGGTAATGAGATAATTAAGTGATTGAATAATGATTTTGTATTAGTGATGAACACCTGCTGTTAACAAGCATAATCACTGAAGGAAAGAGAAACACCAGGGGTGCTTCTCAATTCTTATTTGTGCATCCTCGTTTCCTTTCCTCGCTTCCTTTCCTCGCGTCTTAGCTCCACCCCTTCAGGATGCGAGGGAAGGATGCAAGGAAAAGATGCGAGGATGGAGGAATTGAATCAAGTGAAATGATATATCCTCGCTCTCTTTAGCATCACTTCAAAGCGTCATCAGTTGCACTCGAGGAATCTATCCACATGTTGTTAAAGTTTGGTTATTTAAAAAATTATAATAAATATTAATAAAGCAAGATGCCCCGTTGAAATATATGAGGTATAAAGTTTATTTAAACTGTAAAAGTAAAGCATACATTTAAATTATTGTGACAGATATGAAGGGGGAGGAGAATTTATGCCTGCGTCAGGTTTCTCGACGAGAAAGACTTCCGCAAAGGATGCACCGGTGTATCCTCGCTCATGACTCCTCAGAAAGCCTCCTCACTCCTCGATCCTCGCCTCCTCGCGGTGCAATTAGAGAATTGATATGTCCTTCAAGATGGCTGAGCTCGATCGTTTTCCGGGTCATAGGATGGAGGACGGAGGAGCGAGGAGACGAGGAGGGATATTGAGAAGCACCCAAGAACTACTTCCAGCCACAGCCTTGGATGAAATCAACTGAAGATAAAATACATTACATCTCTCAAGATCTGATTAAACAACTCCACAAACAACATTAGCTTCACTTATTACTAACCAGACTGACTTTATTTCTGTCAGACATCTACAAAAGTTTGTATTAAGAATTAAGAAGAGGCTTAGATGTTGATTACTTATTTGAAAGTAATAGTTTGATTTGATGTTACCATTGTGGCGATCAGTGTGTGCTTTAGTCAGGCTCTTGACTTTTTAACATTAGTTTTTCTCTTGACAGCTGTGTCTGTTTGCAAGAGAAAATATAATCAGATGCTGTAAGCTGATTGATTTATATGATTTATAACACACCATTTACATATTTTGGGTTCCTGTGAGTTTTACTCGCACACAGACATCAATAATCAGCATATGAATCTCTAAGCAGTGTTCATTTCATCTGGGCAAATCCATGTGGGGCCTACATGGAAACTGGGTCCCAGTTAGATAACCCAGGTCAAACCCATTTGACCCACATGGCTCTGCTGGCTGGGAACTTTCTTCAGTCTGGACAGTTTATCTTAGCTGATAATGTTTCTCTCTCTCAGAGCATCATAGATCCAGTTGGCATAAAGTTTTTGGGATCACAGTGGAATGTGGAGCATTTTTCATCCTCGCCATCATCATTATCATCGTCATACTGTTTATAATGTGAGAACCACAAACAACATTCATATTTTCAAATACAGTTGTCTATAAGCTGTTAATGTCTGTCATTATAACAGAAAGAAACGAAGGAGTGTTAAAACTGAAGATCTCACAGTGAAACAGGTAAATCATCCAGACACAAACAACTTTACAGAAGCAAAAAAATCAATCGATCAGCTGTTATCTGTTTCAGACTGAAACAACTGTATGTACAGCGCCCTCAGGTGGTGTTACACATGATGTGTAGAGAGTGACATATATATATTTAAAATTTGCTATAAATTTTGCTTGTCACTGCTCTTATTTTATAATGTAAGTCCTTCTGTCTCTGTCCCTATAGCTCTCTTATTTCAATGAAGACAAATACACAACTCTTGAGCTCAAGTCCACGACCTCAGAGCTTTTCTAAACATCACAATCCATCAGTACCCTTACGAAAAACTAGTATACTTCAAGTACATTTGATCAAGTATACTAAAGTAATGTTCAAGTATACTTTATGTGGTAAGTATAAAATCAATGTACTAGTAGTAAACTTGTAAGTGTACTATTTTAATACCGCTTGGGACTAAATTGGCCCAATTGAAGTATACGTTTAAGTGTACTATAAGTGTAACAGTAGTAAACTTTAACTAGTTCACAGCTACGTTTCTCATTTGTACTGCATCTGTACTAAAAGTGAACTTATACTAGTATACTAGTAGTTTACTATTTTAATACTAGTAGTAGCTACATTTTTAGTATCCGAAAGTACACTTTGAAATATACTCTCAGTAAACTGCTAGTTTAGTGCAAGTATACTTTTAAGTTTTCTGTAAGTGAACATGACATCACACTTATAGTTTACTTTTTATATATTATTTTTGCACTTTAAGCATACTTCTATGTTCCTACACAGCAAAAACTGCAGTATTAAATTAACTCTCCAGGGAGTACATGTGAGACCATACTCGAGTGTTAAAGTTAATGAGATAATTAAGTGATTAACAGTGATGATTGACCATTATTGAAGACACCTGATGATAACAAGCAGAATCACCAAAGGAGAAAATCACAATTTTTAAGCCACCATCGTGGAGATGAGGGTTTGCTTTAGTTGGGCTCTTGACCCTTGACTTTTTAAAATAAAATTTTGTTTGGGCTGTTTTAACTGAGTTATAACATCCAGACAAACAAATGGAAAAATTGATCCGGTGGTGTTGGTTATGTTTTCACATAATCATTATTTGATCTGAATCACTGAACTCATTTAGAGCCCAATCTCTGAGTTAGATTTACATTATTGATTACAGCAGCACAGTGATTCTACAGCAGAAGATCAGCTTTATCAATATGATCTGACGGATTTCACAAACAGTTGTTCTGAGCAAAAAAAAAAAAAAATCTTTCTTTTAGGCACACACAGACATCAAGAATCAGCCTGTCAATCTCAACAATGGTGAGAATAATAAAGCATGTTGCAGTGCATTCTGGGTGCCACCAATCAAAATTCATCCATGGCTCCCATCATGCATTGCTCCATGAATAAATTATGAGCTGAATTGTCTTAGAAATTTTCTTTATTCTCATATTTTATTTTGTTCCGTTTATGTGACTTTTTAGTAGCTTGTTTTCTAATGTTCAGAGTTGATCTGTTGATCAGAATATGTTGCTTGTCACCGTCCTTGAGATTCACAGGCTGATTCTTGATGTCTGTGTGTGCCTAAAAGAAATATATATATATTTTTTTTTTTTTTGCTCAGACCAACTGTTTGTGAAATCCTTCAGATTATGTTGATAAAGCGGAGCTTGTGCTGCTGTAATCAATAATGTAAATCTAACTCAGAGATTGGACTCTAAATGAGTTCAGTGATTCAGACCAAATAATGATTATGTAAAAACATAACCAACATCACCTGACCATTTTTTCCACTTGTTTGTCTGGATGTTATAACTCAGTTAAAACAGCCCAAACAAAATTTTATTTTAAAAAGTCAAGGGTCAAGAGCCCAACTAAAACAAACACTCATCTCCACGATGGTGGCTTAAAAATTGTGATTTTCTCCTTTGGTGATTCTGCTTGTTATCATCAGGTGTCTTCAATAATGGTCAATCATCACTCAATTAATCACTTAATTATCTCATTAACTTTAACACTCTTGAGTATGGTCTCACATGTACTCCCTGGAGAGTTAATTTAACACTGCAGTTTTTGCTGTGTAGGAACATAGAAGTATGCTTAAAGTGCAAAAATAATATATAAAAAGTAAACTATAAGTGTGATGTCATGTTCACTTAAAGAAAACTTAAAAGTATACTTGCACTAAACTAGCAGTTTACTGAGAGTATATTTCAAAGTGTACTTTCGTATACTAAAAATGTAGCTACTACTAGTATTAAAATAGTAAACTACTAGTATACTAGTATAAGTTCACTTTTAGTACAGATGCAGTACAAATGAGAAACGTAGCTGTGAACTAGTTAAAGTTTACTACTGTTACACTTATAGTACACTTAAACGTATACTTCAATTGGGCCAATTTAGTCCCAAGCGGTATTAAAATAGTACACTTACAAGTTTACTACTAGTACATTGATATTATACTTGAACATTACTTTAGTATACTTGATCAAATGAACTTGAAGTATACTAGCCCACATGGAAAAAACCTATATAAACATATATGTTTCAATATAGGTTTTGATATAGGTTTTACATATATGTGACATATATAAAATTGGCCGGTTTCCTATATTATATGTACATATATGTGCATATATGCACACATATATGCACACATATATGTACACATATGTACACATATATGTACACATATATGTACACATATATGTACACATATATATATATACACATATATGTACACATAATATAGGAAAACGGCCAATTTTATATATGTCACATATATGTAAAACCTATATCAAAACCTATATTGAAACATATGTTTATATAGGTTTTTTCCATGTGGGACCAATTTCACGTGTTCGTGTAGCGGTGTGTTTTCTGCGTTGTGTCGTAATCAAAGACAGACTGCGAAAAATCTTGCCATCAGGTCACAACACAAATGGCAATATATGAGGACTTGTGCAGCATACAAACAGCATGCGGCAGCAACGCACAACGCTGAGAAAGAGAGATATTAAAAGTAACTTAAGTAAAGAAAAATAATCAACGAAACATCTGAATGTACATCACAGAGGGGTTTTGGATTACAATCATACAAATATATCATGTGAATTCAGCTGTTACATGAAACATGGCCTTAATTGAATCACCGCAAAAACTTTGTGCGACCTACCGCTGTGATGTCTCATGCAGACTGGGAAGCAGCAAAGTGCGTCAACACCCCAAGTTAGCATGGCGGCAGGAAACCCCAAATATGGTCATGGCAAGTGGAATCACAAAATAATTGTCTAAATACATAACTGCTACATTCGCACATACATAAGTTCTTGCATAATTTTTTTCGTTAATTCTTAGTTTTTGCCTTGATAATAGAAAATATGAGCTAGGCATCATGTATGACAGTCAAAAATGAGATATGAGCTACAAAATGACCAGATCCTGCCATTAGCTATATAGAAGACATATCTTGTATGTATAGGGCATATATATGGATATGAAGAAGCAATACAGGAGACCTATATTTCCTGTATATGCACATATATGCACCTCAATTTTGCCTATATGTGGCATATATACACATATATGCAGTATATATACGCATATATGCAGCATATATATAGCATATGTGCAGTATATATGCAGCATATATATTATCATATATGTGCATATATGCAGCATATATGTACATATACACTGCATATAGGTTTCATATATGCGCATATATCCACATATAGGTTCTTTCCATGTGGGAGTTTTTCGTAAGGGTAAGCCACCTGCACGTCTTCTCAATTTAATCAATTAAACTGCCTTCAATACTAGTTTGATTGTTATGTATTCTGTGAAAAATTTATAATGTTATCTTTTTTTATCTCAAAGCAGGTTCACACCGTGTGATTTTTCACCGGTTGTTGCTTGTGAGACTGTACAAACACTGTAAGCCTGTTACACTGTAGGATCTCAGCTGCCAGTCATGATGTATTAAACAAGCAAGAAGACTCAACTGGAGTTTTTCATCAATCTGTGACACGTTCAGTGACTGTGAGCTGCATTTATGGAAATGGTGGCTAGCAAACAAAAAACAATCTCTAGCATTAATTTTTATTATGGCATTTCTTTAAAAAAGAAAACTCACTGCAGGACTGCACCTCAAACCTCAGAATTTCATAGGAGGCCATAATTTATCGCAACAGTCATTAATCGGCTGTTTGTGAACTTGTCAAACTAGCAAAGACTTTGGCCTAGGGTCAGAGCAATCTTTTAGGATTCAAAAAATTTGTCTCAGATGACCAAATTGTGGCCACAATCACATAATTTTGAACCCGGCTTTATTGTTTGTCCAGATTAGGGTTGCCCAAACCTGATCCTGCACCGTTTCACTTCAGTTAAACACATTAACAGCTAACCAAGGCCTTCAGACTCACTGCACAGCAAAAACCCCAGAGTAAAATGACTTATGCTCAGAGTTTGAGTCCATGTTTAAGAAGCAGTGTTAAAGTTAATGAGATAATTAAGTGGTTAAGTGATGATTGATTTGTGAAGACACCTGATATTAACAAACAGACTCACTGAAGGAAAGCATCACTGTTTTTAAGGCTTTCTTTCATGATTTGATTCAATAAATAAATATTACATGACTTCAATTAAAACAGTAACCCTTACAAAGATCGCAGATGACCCCAGATTATTGTTGTTCAACATCCACTGCAGATTAAAACATCACACTCTTACCTGATCTGGACAAACTGAGTATCAGGAGTGCAAAATAATCAATCTGTATTTATATATATATATATATATATATATATATTGAATAGAATAAAAACACGTACATTTATTCATTCACCTCTGCTCCAGTTTATTTGTTCACATACATGCACTATATCCGGTAGGGCTCTTAGTCCAAACATGCACATATTTGGAGAAATGTATTTATATTCTCACATGTTTGGAAAATATTTCACTCACACACACACATTATTCATTTTCAATTTTTCTTTTGCTTCTCCTTCAATTCAGGTTTTTACAATGTGAAACCATGTGGTTAGTGATGCTTGTTTTTGAGCTCAGAAGAATATAATATAACAAAGAAACAAAAGATTTTTCCCTCATGCATGCTACTGAGAAAAAAAAATCTCACTACGCCATAAGATGCCAATATTTTATGATAATACGATCAACATTTTTTGAGTCAGTAGTTATATGTTTATAATTGTGAACCATTCCTGCGTCTCTGGTTTCTTCAGTCCCTGTTCGCTTTAATAGCAGCTGTTTACATCATTAATGTTTTTTTGTTTGGTTTTTTGTTTGGTTTTGTTTAGGTTTTTTTTTCCCTTCAGGCCACAATTTATATGGAATGAATGATGTTTTTAATATCAATTCTGATTGGTCAGTTTTGGAATGCTGGATTAAAATTCTTCTGGGCTTTAAAGAATGAAAGAAAAGTCAAATAAAATACATTTTTTTACAAAATATGTGTCTTAAGTTATGCACATTAGTAAGTAACTCCTCTGATCACCTGGTTGCCTCTAATGGACAGTAACTGATGTACACGTGACACAATGATCAAATATGTCCAGTAGGGGGCGATAGATAAAAGTGGACAACAATTTACTTTTTTTCTAAAGGCAAAAGCATCAACTAATCTTCATAATAAAAGTGAAATATTCAGCAGAATGTCTGTTTACATAATCCTCTTCTCTAAATATATTTAAATAACTTAAAGAAGATATCATTAATTTTCTTTAGTTGTTCAGTGATGTTCTCTTGTTGAGAGAGGAACAATGATATTACCGTGACTGTGTGTAAAAACAGTGTTAACCACAGTCTGTCAGTTTAAAGCTGAAGTGCTTGTGTTAAAACAGTCAGTCATTTGGTTGCTGTTGATCTGATGAGCTTCAACACGGTAAGACAAACACATTCATACTTCAATAAAAACTGATGATTATTTCTATAGATGAAGCTCATATAACACATGATTCCTGACATGAGAAATATCTTCTGAACATCTAATGATCAGTTCATTTACACACACTGATGTTGAGCATTAATAATCTTCAGATGAGCAAAGATCTTACTAACACTAAGAGCTGTTTAGAGTGATGAACAGACACTGTTTATGAGTATATGAGTGATGATTTATGCTGTATTATAGATATATTTGATGCTGATGTTGGTCAGAATGGCTCCTGCTCTTCCTCTGATCTTTCTGCTCATGATTCACAGTGAGTCTCTGTTTCATTTCAACTTTTGAGGCACTGTGTAATTTAGATATAAAGAGTCTTTCATTTTGTTCTGAAGTTTGTGGCCTGTTTGGATCATATAATTATGATTAATGAGCAGTTTTCTGTGGTATATTGATGTATTTCCTTTTGAAACCGGAAGTTCGGTGAGGCGTGTCAGTGGGCTTGTTCATTTTATAAATGTCCAATAGTTTTTCGTTATATCAGTCTTAAACATGAATTAGTAATTTTGTACTGTCTAGTCAGTGTCAGGTGGTTTAGGGGAGGGACTTTCTCACTCATCAGAGCATTTGATTGGACACACATCAGTGTATCATCAGATCATCATTTTTGTTTTCTCAGAAGATCGTGTGGAGATATTGTAGAGGTTTATGTGTCAAAGGACTTTGTTTGCATAGAAGATCTCAGAGCTGACTGACATGCATAAAACATAGGCATAAAAGTAACATTTTAAAAATTCACATTTTAATAAGATTTTAAATGCATGACAAGATAAAAAAACAATTTGAACAACTGTGTCACTCAGACAAAAAGAGACATCAAGAATCAGCATATGAATCTCAACAATAGTGACAATCAAAAGCTTCATGCCGCAATGCATGCTGGGAGCCACCATAGTATACAACTCATTACTCCCAGCATGCATTGCGGCATGAAGCTTTTGATTGTCACCATTGTTGAGATTCATATGCTGATTCTTGATGTCTGTGTGTGTCAAATGTTTTTAGAAATTTGCACTTTAGAAGTCAAGATTCAGAATGTCTGATCTGTTGCAAGAAAGTATTGTTGGTGAATATAACCTATTAAAAACAAATACACACTTTTGCTCAGGAAAACAGTTAGTAAATGACTTTGCTTTATGATGATGAAAACTATATCACCTGATCATCTTTGTTTCTGGTTTCTTTGCAACAAATGATGTGTTTTGGTAAACCGTTACAAAGACCACAAACTCACATGAAAAGCCAAGAGTCAAACTGCCCAACTAAAGGAACCACTGATCACCAAAATGGTGAACAAACATTTTCAATAAAACATCAACATCTAAACCTGTTAATTTTCAAAAAGAACTTCTGCTGAGATCTTGAGATATTTATTGTCTTCTTATATCTTCAGTTGATTTCAAGCTGTGTGGCTTTAAGTCAGTTGTAGTTGTGTTTCATTTTCTGAAAGAGAATGATGTTGAACCAACATCACATTGTAACATTGATTCAATGCCATTTCCATTGATATTTTGTTGAAATTTCTGGGACAGTAAGGTTACAGATTTATCTCATTGGGACCACATCACGACTATCCTGGGAACTCATGCTGAGATCACTGTGAGATCAAATTGTTGACAGGGATGTTATAAACATGACATTCATTATGTGAATGTAAACTGGGTGAGCGAGTCTGAGCCCTGAACATTATCAGGAAGCTTATTTCAGAGAGTTTAGGAGCCAAATGTGAAAACGCTCTCCCTCCTTTAGTGGACTTAGATATCCAAGAAACAACCAGAGGGTCAGAGTTTTGTGATCTTAAAGAGCGTGAAGGATTGTAGGGCGATAGAAGAACGGTTAAATACACATGAGCTAAACCGTTTAGGGCCTTATTATAGGTCAGTAGCAATACTTTATAATTGATACAGAACAGGTAACCAGTGTAGAGATGATAACATTGGTGTTATCCCTGCAAAAAAGCCCGCACTGGACTCCACTTAGGACTGTCAGCGCAGGACCCCTGAGAATTTGCTCATTGGCAAAACGTTGGCCCTTTAGCGGTGGCCCTGCATGAGCAGCCTTCACTTAACCTCCAGGAAGCCTTAGTGCTGTTTTATTGAAAATAATGAAGTTTGAAGTCACTGTTATGGAGGTAAGAGCTTGCTTTAGTTGGGTTGGGTTTATTTGGTTAAAAATTATCCAAAGCCAATTTTTGCCAGCCAGTGTTCAAAACTATCTACTTACCTTAGCCAGATTCACAACGGTAAGCCTGTAATAATGTTTTGTAATAAATCGATACTGGTGGATTTCTGCAGGAAATTCAAGCATGCAGCTGTTTTTGCGTCTTTGCGTCTTTACGTCACGTCTGTAAACAGAAAGAAAGGAGTCCCAGCTAGACTATATAGGATGCTGCTGATAGCGGATAATTTATAGCCTTTTCTCACAGCAGCTCCAATAATTAAACTTATCATTTTGATGGTGGATTATAATCCAGAAAGGTCCAAATGACAACTGGAGATTCACCCGTAGTCAAAAGCAAAAGACTTGCGGAGTGGCTACAGACATTGAAATCTACAGGTAATGCTAATTCACACTAAATACACAGTCATGCAATGCTGATGTTAGCATTAACAATTTGAGAACAAAGTATTACAGTAATAATAATTTGCACGGTTTGACGTGATCGTTAGATTTAATCATTGGCAGCACGATTTATTGTAGGCCTAATGCTTTTCCCCTCAGTTGGTCAGAAGTGGCAGAAATGTTACTTACTTGTTCAGATGACATTTTCCGCTGAAAAATCCTACTTTGGTCATACTTCAAGTCTACTGTCTGTGATTCTGAAGTACAGGATCCACTGATGTGGTGACTGACACCAGATTAGATTCATCTGCACTGAGGAGCCGTGCCAATGCACAACCAAAATAAAGATAATAATTCTGCATATGACTGCAATTGCAGATTTAAAACAGAGATGGCGACAAAGAGGCAAATCTTATGGACAACAGCTTTAATGTTTCTCCGGCTGCTGTAACTGTGTGTTTCTGAAGCACATTTGTTATAGCAAAAGTTTTGAAAAAAACACATGATCTTCATGATCTTCTTTGCTAATATATATATATATATATATATATATATATATATATATATATATATATATATATTACGATTTTGTAAGTTGATGGTGTGCGGGATTCTTTTTGTTTTGTTTTTTCTGAATTTTGACTTCAATGGTCTTCTCTCCAACGCACATATCCATTACCTACAGGTGTGTGACGCTAATTGATAATTTATAGCAAAAGTTCAAAATAAAAAAAATATTCAGATCAACTCTGAACATCATAAAACAAGCTACTAAAGTCACAAAAAACAAAACAAAACAAAAAAACTGAAAACATTAAAATATTAAAGCAGGACATAATTTCATGCAGTGGTATTCTAAGGCTACTATAATGTCAATAAAACAGCGCTAAGGCTGTTTTCATGGTCCATTGTAACTGATAAAACACTTTCATCTTGATGAATTCTGTGTTTCAGGTGTTTCTAGTGCTGATTGGGGTGTGAGTTACAGTCCTTCACACATCTGTGCACTAAAGAACTCATCAGTGATAATGAACTGCACTTATACATACCCTACTGGACATCAGATCATGAAAGTGTTCTGGACAAAAACAAAAGATAAAAATAAAACAGAAGAGTTTCCAGATCTGTCTAATGACACTGAATACAGTAAGAGGCTTCAGTATCTGGGAGATAAACAGCAGAACTGCACCATCAGACTGAGTCATGTGACACTGAAGGATTCACACGAATACTATTTCAGATTCACCACTAATATAACAGAAGGTAAATGGATTGGTACACCAGGAGTGAATCTCACTGTCACAGGTGACTTTCATGAGGTTTCTCTCTTCTTGTGTGCATTATGTTGAATAATAATCAGTGTATGACAGCAGCACTAGATATAATGTGTGTGTTGTGTTCAGATCTTCAGGTGGAGTCTCCTGAGAGAGTGACAGAGGGAGATTCAGTCCGTCTGACATGTAAAAGCAGCTGCACTCTGACTGACAGAGCAACATTCATCTGGTACAGAAACTCACAGAAGATATTAAATGAGAGTAACAAACTCAACTTCAAGTCAGTCAGAAGAGAGGATGCAGGCAGATATAGCTGTGCTGTACACGGACACAATCACAGCTCTCCTGCTGTTCAGCTCAATGTCACGTGTGAGTACAGATTCATTTGTTCTTTTAAAAACTGGAGATTGTGTTTGAATGACATGATTTAAAGATTTAACTTATGTCCTTTTCAGATCCTCCCAGGAACGTCTCAGTCTCCATCATTCAGTCTGGTCAGATTTGGGCAGGAGATTCAGTGACTCTGATCTGCAGCAGTGATTCAAACCCTCCTGCTCTGAACTTCAGCTGGTTTAAGGAGAATGAAAGCTCAGCTGTTGGATCTGGACAGAGTTTCAGTGCACTACAGAGTGGACGCTTCTACTGTCAGGCTCACAATCAACATGGATCTCAGAGATCAGACGCTGTAACTGTCACAGGTGAAGCTTTTATTAACACACTCCTGTATCTTCACATCATTCATCAGTTTGGAGAGTTAATCATGATGATCTTCCTCTTTCAGTTCATCATGGTGCTGGTAGGAATGTGATTGTGATCGCAGCGACATCTGGAGGATTATTCTTCATCTTCATCATCATCATCATCATCCTGTTTATAATGTGAGCTTGATAAAAAAATAAAAAAAATAAATAAAAAACATTTTGGTTCGATGTGGATATTTTTAATGTAATACATTTGTCCATAAGCTGTTAATGTCTGTCATTATAACAGAAAGAAACGAAGGAGTGATAAAACTGAAGATCTCACAGTGAAACAGGTAAATCATTCAGACACACGACTTTACAGAAGCAGAAAATCAATCGATAAGCTGTTATCTGTGTTTCAGACTGTAACTGTACAGACTGATGGGAAACTAACATTATCAAAGTCTTTATTAACACAATCCAGAAACAAATGTTCATTAACTAATATTTCTCTTTCTTTAGATCAGTGATTCTCAAACTGTCAGTGTGAATGTTTCACTTAAAACACTCTTCTGTCCTTTTCTTCTCCTACAATCAAGTGTAAATCAGTTTGATCTGAAGTCTAGATTCTCAGTCTACAGCAGTTTGTCTCAAACTTTTCAGATCAGGCGCCACATCAGATCAATATTTTTTAAATATTTCACTGATCTGCATATGACTGCAATTGCAGATTTAAAACAGAGATGGCGACAAAGAGGCAAATATTTCACACATCAGATCAATATTTAAAAAATATTGATCTGATGTGGCGCCTGATCTGAAAAGTTTGAGACAAACTGCTGTAGACTGAGAATCTAGACTTCAGATCAAACTGATTTACATTTTTTTAATTAATAATTACTTATTTTCTTGCGTCACAGAGAGTTTCAGTCCATGACGAGCCTCTTTCTGAACCGGATTCAGCCAATGACTCTCTCTATGCCAGTGTGAAACCAAAGAGATTCAGAGGAAAAACTCCTGAATCCAGAGAGACTGAGGAGATCCAGTACGCAACTGTCCAACATCACAGAAAGAAAGAGACGAAGAGAGAAGAGGAGAATGAAAACCAGTACGACAATATAAGAGTTCATCAGTCCAATGCTGCTGTGAGGTGAGAAACAAACAACTTCATATCGCCTGTAACATTGTTGTGTTTCTTTTTTTTCTGTTTTTAGGCAATCAGCTGTTGAAACTGTGGAAGACGCATCAGTGATCTACAGCAGCGTCAAATGAGTGAAAGACCGTCATGAAGCCTGTGTTCAGACATCAATCTGCTGGGAAATGGAGGATTGGATAGTTGTGCAATAATTTACCCATCTGTTCAAACCACAACCAATACACACAGGTTCAACACCCACATTAAGACTCATTTGTTCTCTTTGACTCTTTGTTTGTTTCTTCTGTATTTAATGTGTGTGTGTGTGTTAATGGTTTCTTTTTAAGTTTGAATATAATATTTTAATATAGACTTTGGTGTATTATATGTTTTGGTCTATATTATTTGTTATATGTCAGTATTTTTGGTCTTCAGTTTTGGGCATTAACTTCAGAGAGAGAAAAAAAATCACAATCTCTTAACAATGTTGTTTGCGTCATGACACTCTCATCTGAAGTTAAGCCAAAGAATGTCAGTTATACATTTATGGAAATAAGAATATGCAGTTTATAACTCTTTGCATAACAATATTACATTTATTAAATAATAAAGGATGTTTTTACAAAACATAAGCCAAAGAAAACAATCCAGTTATATCTGTACTGCTTATCAATATTGAAATGCATAATTTTTTAAATGTATTATGTTGTATTGTGTATTTTATGAAGAGTTTCCTCTTCATGTTTTACCTTGTATGTTTTTTATAACTAAGGCCAATGCTTCAATAAACCTGATTATTAACCTCATGCAGTAATGTCTCTGTGTCTGCTGGTTACAATGGTAGGACCTCTAGTGGTTGATGACAAACGATCTTTCAAATAATGTGCAAAAAGTTTAAAAGCGGAAAGGGAAATGGTACTGTCCCTTAAAACTGAGTGGTAATAAAATGATTTAAAAAAAAATTAAAAAATAGGTCCTCTCACTTATGTTTCTGGTATCAAATCCATCTGATGAAAGGAAATGTGTTTTAGATCAAAATAAACACAGCAGAAGAAATTGATCACTATTCCACACAAAATAGTCCCGGGTAAAATAGCCTGTATATTTTGGGCTTTGACTAAACTTGAGTGAGTTTTTGTACATTAAGCCTTGCAAGATATTGTAAATGTGGCACAAAGAGGGCACTCTCGTATCCAGATATATACAAAGTAGCGACTACGCCACCCCAACCTTAATCAGCCGGGGAAATATCAACTAAGGGCACACAAGTTTGATTTTCTTCCCACAATCATCAAACAATGAGACGTGGAAATGTACAAAAACACTTCATTGAATTATAATAAATAGCTTTAAAAATGAATCACAGGATCATATAGTAATACGAAACCACTCCAGAATGATAATATTTATGTAGAGAACAAATGGATCACCACAACGTGAACGCGCATTTAAAATCATTCTTGTCGGTTATTGGCTGGAGCATGTTTATTATGTTAAGTGGTCCAGGCTGCACCAGTTTGTTTTTGTTGCCGTTTTTCGAGCTTGTGGCAACTACAGAGACCGCGTTTATTACAGTGTGTTCAGGGGACAGGCAGCTAGCGGATAGTGAGGAGATGCTTGCTGTATGTGACAAAAAATGTTTTGGCCTAAAAACGCCTGACATCGCTTAGAGCACCTTTAATTGAGGGTGCAAAAGTGATATTGATTCAATGCGGTTAACGATGACACATTAACATTGATTTAACATTATTTCGGTCATTGTTTGCTATCTGGGAAGGCCACATTTATTTATTATAATTTGTTTATGTGAAGATTGTTTTAAGTTCACTTTAAAATATAGTGTCTTAAAGTTGTTACTACATTCATTTAGAGAGAAACTGTGAAATTATTACAATATAAAAATATGAAAAACTATTTAATCGCAGTTAATTACAAAAAAGTGATTCATATTATAAACTAACTAACTATATATATATATATATATATATATATATATATATATACATACTTTAACAAAATAAAAAAATAAACATTCATTGTACATTCTTTTTATTCGTCAAGAATTCTTCATAATTTGTCAACAACTTTTAAACTGCTGAGTACTGAGAAAGTTTCTCATGATCAAATTTCTGAAAGTAAACTCTGCAGGAAAAGCCCTGATATACAGGAAAAGACATCAGGAGTGAGTGTGTGAGAGTGTGTGTGCGTGTGGAAACATTTTTTGGGGACATTTTTTGGAAAACAGCTTATAAATCATACTAAGTAATGTTTTTTAAAAAAAATATACAAATGTGAAAAGTTTTCTGTGATGGGTAAGTTTAAGGTTAGCGATTAAAATATATACAGTTATAATAAAGACCTTAGACCATAGTTTGTACAGTATAAAAATCATATCGTCTATGCAAAGTCCCCATAAAACATGAAAACCCAACGTGCGTGTGTGTGTGTGTCAACAGGATAGTGTGCTATAAACAGATGCAGAGCATAAAGTGTTTGTTCATCAAGGATGTGGCTGCAGATAAAATGCAAGAAAAGGATGCAAGTAAAGAAAATGAGGACGGAGGAATCATAGGAAAACGTTTTTTTTTTTTTTTTTTTTTTTGGAATGTTTTTGATCGCTCAAGCGTCACTTTAAGTGCCATCAGCTGTGCCAAAGTCCCTTTAAGACAAGTCATTTCACTCGGCGGCCATCTTTGAAATGCCTCTCGGGCATCCTGGGCATCCTGCAGCTCCTATCTCTTTGAATGGGGAAACATCAAATTCTCCAAATCTGTTCGCCAACCTTACGAATTTCATATTTGAAATCACCAGTGAAATCTAACAACAACCGGCTCATAAATGTAATTTCTAAATGCTCGAATCATGACAAAAAACTGTATTTTTCAGGCTGAATCAAGCTAATGCGCATGCACAAACCTAAATGCGCGTCTCTTCGGAGGCGCGCGTCTGACTGTTTCTATAGAAACCGGTGATTCTAACGGCCGCTGCAGTGACGCGATGACTTTACCAGTCGGCGATTGGCTCTTATTTAGAAGGCGGGACTTATTCCGCCATATTGCGCGTTACACTTTCTCCCATTCAAAACAATATGAGTGACATGTCTTGTGTTATTCTATAGTCTTTGGCTGCGCTCAAGGAATCTGTCCTTATGTTGTTGAAGCTGTTAATAATATTCTGTAGACTGATTCGTCTTTTATTTTTAGGAACATAAGGATCAGAACATGACTTGCATCAAACTCAAACCTGACGTGAGTGTCATTCACTGAGATGTTTCTATTTTCCACATTCCCTGATGTTTCTTAAACTGTTGAGTTGTAGATTCAAGGAGGAGGAGGAGGAGGAGGAGGAGGAGGAGGAGGAGGGAGGGTCTAGCTAGCCTCTGTTTTGTTTGACAACACTTTGAACGTCAACAGGAAGTTACTCCACCCAGGATCACTTAGAGCACCTTTAAGTCCACTAAAAAGAATATTACTAAAGTAAAAATTACCAAATTAAAGAAAATCATCAAAACTTGAAACATCACAACAGCTTAAATCTCTTGCAGATAACTGCTAGCTGTGCAATTAAAATTAGTTAAGAAATTGTCACTGCATCAGCAACAGTTACTGCCTTTAAATAAAGCAACATGCAGCATAACATCAGTGTTTCTCAGCTCATCATTGACTGAAACACAGGCTCTACTCTCCAGCACAATGACGACCCACAAAACTCAGAAGTTCATATTTGTATGTCATACATAAATGAAACAGGTAAGATTTATGGAATTGTACACAGCAAAACGCCCATGTTAAATTCACACTGCCAAGTGTTCGTGTGTACACACTACAGAGTTAAAGTACCATTGAAGCAGCACTGAAAGTTAATGAGATAATTAAGTGATGATTGAGCATTAGTTATGAACACCTGCTGTTAACAAGCAGAATCAGTGAAGGAAAGAGAAATGCATGACTTCAGTCACAGCCTTTGATGAAATCAACTGAAGATAAAAGAAGACATTCAATCTCTCAAGATCTCAACAGAGGAGGATTAAAAAACACCACAAACAGCATTACCAGCTTCACTTATTACTGACCAGACTGACTCTATTTCTGTCATTTATGTTTTAATGAAACTAATAGTTTCATTTAAAGTCACCATAATGGAGGTGGCTTTAGTTGGGCTCTTGACTCTTGCCTTTTTAATATTAGAAGAAAAGCCAGTAGAAAATGTTATCAGTTGATGTTCTCTGCGAGACGCCCTAACCATAAATATCTATGGTTCTAGTAACGTACTGGTTCTGTCACTGACAGATGTGCATAATCTTCAGGAACATTGTCATTTCTCTGTTCCTGCTCAGCTTCATCTGCCTGTAAATGCCTCACTCTTTATATCTCTGTTGTCACCATGCTTCCAACACCTGGCCCCGCCTTGACACAGTGATTGACAGGGCGGAGCGGGGACGTGATTGGCTTGGAATGCATTTTTTAAATCCACATTGAATTTTGCTACATTCATTGCGGGACATTTATTGAAATTGCAATCGCAAGTGTCTTAACTGTGAGTGTAAAGGCAATTAATAAAAATAACATTTTGAATTTTGCTACATGTTAAACATATATAACCATTTCTGTAATGCATTTTCATTCTAATTTTGCAACTTATAAAGCGTTAAATTATATGTTTGAATTATGCGTTAAAACTAGTGTAGGAAATAGCAAATGCAAATCATATTATTGAATTTGAATTATCATTTTGCTCTAAAGGTTGCACATATGGTATGAAAAATGCATTGCTATTTTGCATATTACATTTTAAATTGAATATTGCTACAAATATGCTTCCATAAGAAATTGTAACTGTCCCTTTAAATGAACAGTTTTATTTGTGATCGTCTCATATGTGGTTGTTCAATCCCTCAAACTACCACCAGAGGTCACCATCTCCTGCTACTGACATCAACCTTGATGAGCCTCACCTGTAATCACAATTTTTCATCTTCATGTGTTGTTAGATCCTGTACTGTTTTCAAAGTCCTTAATATGTTTGTATTACAATTCTTTAGTCTGTTCGCTTTAATAGCAGCTCTTTACAGCATTATTTGAAGGTTTTCTCTTGTATTTCCCACTTTAGTGGGCAGTTGTGGCCTAATAATTAGAGAGTCTGACTTGTAACCAGAAGGTTGCGGGTTCGAGTCTCAGTATTGGCAGGCAATGTAGGTGGGGGAGTAGCTAAATGAATAGCGCTCTTTCCCACTCTCATTACGCACAGCTGAGGTGCCCTTGAGCAAGACACCGAACCCCCAATCACTCCCTGGGCTCTGCAGCAAAAACGGCTGCCCACTGCGCTGGGTGTGTGTTCAATACTCACTGCTGTGTGAGTGCACTTTGATGGGTGAAATGCAGAGCACAGTTTCCAAGGACATGTTGCATTATTTGAATATCAATTCTGATTGGTCAGTTTTGAAATGAGAGGAGTTTATGCTCTCAGCCTCTTCAGACATCTGTTAAGTCATTAAAATTCCTCTGTGCTTCAGTGAATGAAAAAAATAAAAAAACATCTTTAAGAAAAAATGTGTCTAAGTTCTGCACTTTAGTAAGTAAATCATCTATCTGATGTCCTGCTTGTCTGTAATGGGCATCACTGCTGTGTGAAGCATTATATCACGTGACACAGTAATAAGAGATGTCCAGTAGGGGGCGACAGACAAAAGATTACATCATTATTTTTCTTTAAATAGTTTAGTTCAGTGATGTTGTTCTCATGTTTAGGGAGGGACACTGATATTTCCAGCACTGGTCATTAATAAACAGTGTTAACCACAGAAAGTCCTTCACTGTGAAGCTAAAGTGCTTGAGTTAATTCAGTCAGTCATTTGGTTGCTGTTGATCTGATGAGCTTCAACACGGTAAGACAAACACATTCATACTTCAATAAAAACTGATGATTATTTCTATAGATGAAGCTCATATAACACATGATTCCTGACATGAGAAATATCTTCTGAACATCTAATGATCAGTTCATTTACACAAACTGATGTTGAGCATTAATAATCTTCAGATGAGCAAAGATCTTACTAACACTAAGAGCTGTTTAGAGTGATGAACAGACACTGTTTATGAGTATATGAGTGATGATTTATGCTGTATTATAGATATATTTGATGCTGATGTTGGTCAGAATGGCTCCTGCTCTTCCTCTGATCTTTCTGCTCATGATTCACAGTGAGTCTCTCTTTCATTCATATTAGAAAGATTGTTTTTATTTAATTTGATTTCAAAGACACCATAATGAGTGACTAATGAGCAGTTTTCTGTTTTGTTGATGTATTTCCTTTTGAAACAGGAAGTTAGGCTGTGTAGCAGCAGATCATCAATATTTTTGGCCATAAATTAATGAACATGAACTAAAAGCTGCAAAACTCACATTTATTTGTCATTTGTTGCATTATTTGATAGAGCAGCATGTTGTTTGTCGCTCATTTCTTTACTCTGTTTTCACACGTCTCTCTTTTCATTTCTGCTTTTCTGCAACACCTTCCTTCAAAGCTGATGAAGTCTTTCACACTGAGATCCTTTATTAGATTTTAAGATTAGCCTGTATTTTCTTCTGTAACGAGGCATCGTTTTCATTTAATAAAAGTATTCATATGCTTTCCTAAGTTTTCAGGGTCTGATGTAACTGATAAAACAACATGTTCATCTTGATGAATTCTGTGTTTCAGAGGTTTCTAGTGCTTATTGGGGTGTGAGTTACAGTCCTTCACACATCTGTGCACTAAAGGACTCATCAGTGATAATGAGCTGCACTTATACATACCCTACTGGATATCAGATTGAGAAAGTGTTCTGGACCAAAGTCTATGAAACAGGTGTAGATCCTCCAGATCTGTCTAATGACACTGAATACAGTCAGAGGCTTCAGTATCTGGGAGATAAACAGCAGAACTGCACCATCAGACTGAGTCATGTGACACTGAAGGATTCACACATGTACTATTTCAGATTCATCACTAATATAACAGAAGGAAAATGGACTGGTGATCCAGGAGTGACTCTTACTGTCACAGGTGACTTTCATGAGGTTTCTCTCTTCTTCTGTGCATTATGTTGAATAATAATCAGTGTATGACAGCAGCACTAGATATAATGTGTGTGTTGTTCAGATCTTCAGGTGGAGTCTCCTGAGAGAGTGACAGAGGGAGAATCAGTCCGTCTGACATGTAAAAGCAGCTGCACTCTGACTGACAGAGCAACATTCATCTGGTACAGAAACTCACAGCCATTAACTGAGAGAAGAGACAGAAACAATGAACTCCTGCTGCAGTCAGTCAGAAGAGAGGATGCAGGCAGATATAGCTGTGCTGTACACGGACACAATCACATCTCTCCTGCTGTTCAGCTCAATGTCACGTGTGAGTACAGATTCATTTGTTCTTTTAAAAACTGTAGATCGTGTTTGAATGAGATGATTTAAGGATTTATTTTTGTCCCTTTTAGATCCTCCAAAGAAAACCTTGGTGTCCATCAGTCCATCTGGTGAAATAGTGTCAGGAGATTCAGTGACTCTGATCTGCAGCAGTGATTCAAACCCTCCTGCTCTGAACTTCAGCTGGTTTAAAGGAAGAACGTTTGTAGGATCTGGAAGAATCTTCAACATCTCAAAGATCAGCTCTGATGACAGTGGAGAATACAAGTGCAGATCCATCAATGAACATGGAGAGAAATACTCTGATAATGTGACTTTAAACGTCATGTGTGAGTTAATGATGGCTCAGTAACTGTGGTAACCATCAAATTAATGGTTTAACAATCATTAATTTACACTTTTTTGTCTGTTTTAGATCCTCCCAGGAACGTCTCAGTGTTGATAAATGGATCTGGTGAAATAGTGTCAGGAGATTCAGTGACTCTGATCTGCAGCAGTGATTCAAACCCTCCTGCTCTGAACTTCAGCTGGTTTAAAGGAGGAACGTTTGTAGGATCTGGAAGAATCTTCAACATCTCAAAGATCAGCTCTGATGACAGTGGAGAATACAAGTGCAGATCCATCAATGAACATGGAGAGAAATACTCTGATAATGTGACTTTAAACATCATGTGTGAGTTAAAAATGGTTCAGTAACTGTAGTAACCAAATAAACAAATTAATAGATTAACAATCGCAAAACATTAATTTACATATTGTTTTAGATCCTCCCAGGAACGTCTCAGTGTTGATAACTGGATCTGGTGAAACAGTGTCAGGAGATTCAGTGACTCTGATCTGCAGCAGTGATTCAAATCCTCCTGCTCTGAACTTCAGCTGGTTTAAGGAGAATGAAAGCTCAGCTGTTGGATCTGGACAGAGTTTCAGTGCACTACAGAGTGGACGCTTCTACTGTCAGGCTCACAATCAACATGGATCTCAGAGATCAGACGCTGTAACTGTCACAGGTGAAGCTTTTATTAACACACTCCTGTATCTTCACATCATTCATCAGTTTGGAGAGTTAATCATGATGATCTTCCTCTTTCAGTTCATCATGGTGCTGGTAGGAATGTGATTGTGATCGCAGCGACATCTGGAGGATTATTCTTCATCATCATCATCATCATCATCATCATCATCGTCATCCTCTTTATAATGTGAGATCAATTAAAAACAAAAAAAAAAATCACTTTTGGTGTAGAAGGAAATGCCCATGTAGGAGGTTACGTTCTCGTGACCTTGTGCAAGGTTCAATAAAAGTTCTCTAAAGGTGATAACATTTCCGAACCTTTACAGAACATTAGGGATCTACTTACAGGGAATGTCCTGAATGTTCCCTGAAAGTACACCAAATAACATCCCACAACCCCTAAAAGAACTCCACATCGTGACCGTCTCTGAACCATCTGGGAACGTAACTAGGCAACGTCCTTGACATCAATGTAGACGTTCTGGGAATGTTACATTTCTAGCAGGGTGTCTCATTAATGTTGATTATTAGTGAAAACAGCATTCATATTTTCTCTTAAATACATTCATCCATGTGCTGCTTAATGTCTGTCATTATAACAGAAAGAAACGAAGGAGTGATCAAACTGAAGATCTCACAGTGAAACAGGTAAATCATTCAGACACACGACTTTACAGAAGCAGAAAATCAATCGATCATCTGTTATCTGTGTTTCAGACTGTAACTGTTCAGACTGATGGGAAACTAACATTATCAGTGTCTTTATTAACACAATCCAGAAAAAAATAAATAAAAAACTTTCATAAACTGATATTTTCCTCTCTTTAGACGAATGCATCATCTCCATGTGAAGCGCTCTCATGTGGTGTGACACAATAAGAAATAAAATAACATGGTTTACTTCTAATCTCTGATATGTTTGTGATATATTTTGATGTAGATCGATTGTCTAATGATTTGTTAATCATTAGCATTTACATCAGCAGTGTATTTCACTTCAAATTCTGATTCTTTTTCTGCTGTACAATTATATTTCCATCTGATGTGGCACTTAATCTCTACATTGAGAATCTACACTTCAGATCAAACTGATTTACGTTTTAATTAATAATGACTTATTTATGGTTATTTCAGAATGATCTCTATTCTGACGTGCCACAGAGAGTTTCAGTCCATGACGAGCCTCTTTCTGAACCGGATTCAGCCAATGACGCTCCAAAGAGATTCAGAGGAAACACTCCTGAATCCAGAGAGACTGAGGAGATCCAGTACGCAACTGTCCAATATCACAGAAAGAAAGAGACAAAGAGAGAAGAGGAGAACGAAAACCAGTACGACAATATAAGAGTTCATCAGTCCGATGCTGCCGTGAGGTGAGAAACAAACAACTTAACCAGCACTAATTTAACCAGCACAGAGTGTAATCTAAAGTGTAACATCATTGTTGTCCTGTTTGTTTGTTTGTTTGTTTGTTTAGGCAAACACTTCAAACTGTGGAAGAGCCTTCAGTGATCTACAGCAGCATCAAATGAGTGACAGAGTGTAAATGTTGTATTAATGTATGTTTTACTGTGCATGTTCTTACAACTACAGCTAATGCTTCAATAAACCTGATTAGTTATTAACCTGCATGCAGTTTAAGGCTGTAGTTTCTTTACTGGTTAACCAGGACCTCTAGTGGTGGATGTGTGAATTATTCTTCATGAATGAGACGGATGCAACTACTTTCCCTCCCAAAAACTTTCCATTCTTTACTCTGATCAGATCTTATTTTCATATTCAGTTAGATAATGTTAGACAATTCAGTTATTCAATAATACCTTAATTGTTGAATTTGAATTTATACTTAAAACTACTGATTCTTGAAACAGAATTTTACATTAATTTTCCTGTAAAGCTGCTATGAAGCGATTTGTATGGTAAAATGCACTATATAAATAAATAATCATCTATAATCCAGGATTAAGTCACTGACACACCAAATATTTCAATACTCAACCATCAGTGCAGTTTGGCAGCACAACCTTCTAGATAACAATTTATCTATGAGGATGTCTGAATATATTGGTGTGTGTGTCAAGGTCTGTCTTTTGAATCCTTTTTGTTAAGGTGTTCAAAGTCTGATATTCATTGAGTGGCATTTAGTGGATGCTTGATGCACTTTTTTGTCTGGATCTACTGAGTTATTAAAAATTACATATATTTTGCAAATATCACATTTTAAACTTATGACAGATTTTGATGAAGTTATAGAGTAAAGAATGAAAAAAAAAATCACAATATTTGCAAAAAACTATAAACTATATCTGATCATCTTTGTTTATGGCTTCCTTTGCAACAAATTATACGTTTTGATAAACACTGTTGCAAAAACCACAAGCTAACATATAATGCAAAGAATCAAACTGCCCAACTAAAATAAACACCGATCACCATAATGGTGATCAGACATTTTCAATAAAACATTGACACCTAAACCTGTTAATTCTCAAATAGAACTGTAGATAAATGACAGAAATAAAGTCAGTCTGGTTTATAATAAAAGAGAGGTGTATACTAGGCGCTCTGAACCGTTGATTCACTCCCCCCACCTACATTTCCTGCCGGTACTGAGACTCGAACCCGCGACCTTCGGGTTTCAAGTCCAACTCTCTAAGAGCACATCCACAATAGGAGTTAAAGTTCACTTGCACACTTTCCTTTCATGCTGATGTAAGTTGTAATATTAATATGTAATGATATATGGTGTATTTCATATGTGAGGTTTAAGGAAATTACACGTGCCAGTTTGTTTTTGTTTTGTCCTAAATTTAAGTTTAGTTGGTAGAAGGCCTAGCCAGATTGGCCAGCTTCTTTTTATATATTTGGTCCTTTATCCTATTTTTTTGGTTTTGTTTTCCTAGGTTTTCCCTGTTATTTGTTTGTGTATCCAATCATTCTTGACTTTGTTTTGCATCTGTTTTGTTTATTATTATAGTATTTTGTTTCTTTTCTCTTTGTGTGTGTGTGTGTGTGTGTAATTTGCTATTTTTTTGTTTTAGTTGGACACTGACTAATTGTATGTAGTTTATTTAGTTGTAATATTTTTTATTTATTTTATCCAAGTCAGTGATCAATTGTGGTGAGTTCTTTTGTACAACATCCACATTCTTTTGTGAACTTACCCTACTGAATTTAAGTCTGAATCTTCTACTCATTTTTTTTTTTCCTGTTTATTTTAGGCTGAAGGGCCCTGAGGTGAGGAGGCAAGCTGTTCTTGCATTCTGGTGTTGATATTTCAAGCACAGAGTGTGGTTTGCTGCTTATAACCAATTGTGTGTGTGTGGGGGGGGATCACTCTGATACTCACGACCTCTCTTGCCTTTCATGGTAATGAACCTGTGCCCTATTTCTTTTGGGTAGTCACTTCCCCGTTTTTAAAGTGGTGGTGTCGTCAGCTAGTTATATTATATTCCTTTTAATGATTTGGTATTCGAGCGTCACCTGGTTATTTCCTGCCACCATGCCACACATATACTCCATCACAGATGATCACATGACTGATCTCTAGCTCACTGATTTCTCATGCTTTTCTCTAATAATTGATTATGTTATACTGATATACTGAACAGAATTATAATTGAGCACCTTTACAATGGACAATGGTTTTAAAGTGTTCATTATTATCAGCTTCTGACTTTTGTGTTCCTGTAACTTTCCCTTTAAGTGATCAGTTTTATTTGTGATCACCTCAAAAGACAAAAGAGTTTCTCTTTCTGAATGACCCTCACATCAACAATCCTGTTCTTTAAGCAGCTGAGTAAATATATTTAAATAAACTTAAACATCTTTTTTTTCATTAGTTTTAGTTTGTTGATGTTGCTCTCTTGTAGAGGGAGGGACACTGATGTTTCCGCGACTGGGCTTTAAAAAACAGTGTTAACCACAGAAATGTCCTTCAATGTGAAGCTAAAGTGCATGAGTTAAAACAGTCAGTCATTTGGTTGCTGTTGATCTGATGAGCTTCAACACGGTAAGACAAACACATTCATACTTCAATAAAAACTGATGATTATTTCTATAGATGAAGCTCATATAACACATGATTCCTGACATGAGAAATATCTTCTGAACATCTAATGATCAGTTCATTTACACACACTGATGTTGAGCATTAATAATCTTCAGATGAGCAAAGATCTTACTAACACTAAGAGCTGTTTAGAGTGATGAACAGACACTGTTTATGAGTATATGAGTGATGATTTATGCTGTATTATAGATATATTTGATGCTGATGTTGGTCAGAATGGCTCCTGCTCTTTCTTTGATCTTTCTGCTCATGATTCACGGTGAGTCTCTGTTTCATTCACATTAGAAACACTGATGTTTTTATTTTTAATTTTCAAAGTCCCTATAATGAGTGATTAATTAACAGTTTTCTGTGCTCTGTAGATGTTTTTACTTTTAAAACATGAGGGTTTGGGTGAGACAATGCAATAACTCAATAAGTGTGTCCCAAAGCATAGTGTGTTGAAAAGAGTATACTTTATAGCTACTTTCTCTAAAACGTCAAATATTACCAAGAATGCATTGTTTTCTACGGTATATTGCTGTTTTAATGGAATACAGCTTGTTATTGTCGAATTTAGCCCTATTTTTACAGCATTTTTTTACCGTTTCTGGTAGATTTATCAAGTATGGATCCGTAACGGCTAATATTGCCCACAACCCCTCGTTGGTAAGACTTTATAATAGCTGCACACTATGAATCATTAGTTAAGCATTAGTAAATAGTCAGTTCATCATTTATAAAGCATTAATAGACATTAGTAAGCAGTTTATAAATACATATGTAAATGCTTTATTCTTTATTTATGAGCATATTTATAATGTGTTTAATAATTGTATTTTCTTACTTTATTAATGATCAATTTATCATTTCTAAAGTAAGTATTAGATTATTTACAAACCAATTATTTAACAATTGTCCGTGGTTCATAAGATCATTTAGAAAGTGTAAGTAAATGATTCATAAACTACATTTATACATCTTATTAGTTACTCAGTGTGTTAATAAATGCTTTATTAACACAGGTTGCTTATTTTATATTTATATTCATTTGCTTTCTTGTTTTGTTTCTGGTTTGTAAATAATGTAATAATTTAGAAATTATAAATTGATCATTAATAAAGTATAAAAAAAATTATTAAACACATTATAGATTATGTATATTAATGCTTTATAAATGATTAATTAACTATTTACTAATGCTTAACTAATGATTTATAGTGTGCGTTATTATAAAATGTTACCCTTTTACAACTTTATCTGCCTTTGAAATGGAAAGATGCAAAGTCCATAGCACCATTGTTGGTCTGTTTTGAGGATTTTAGAGCCTAGATTGCCTTACATTTTCTAAAGTTCAATGAAGGGAAAACGGATGTCATGGTATTTGGACCTGATATAACACATGTGAGTCCACTTATCTGAAGCTGGGTGCTATAAAATCGTGTGAAGCCCAGTGTTTAGTTTTATTTTCTGTGTAGCTTAACATTTTTGAGTAAACCCTTATACTTACATTATTATTTTAAGGTTTACTGAGCGACATAAAGTGACATTACCCATGTCAGGTCATTGCCGACATTACCAACGTTATCAGAAGAATCCATTCAACATTAAACTGAGTTGCAGCAGATTTCAAGTTACGTCACACTATGTAAGGAGAATAAATGTTGAAATTGAGTGTTATTTTGTGTGTTTTTGCACACCAAGACTGAACCAAGATTAATACAGGGGAAGATGTGTTATTGTTATTTTGGTATTTAAAGGTGTGTCTGTGATGTTGAAGTTTTGTAGGGTTACCGTAAAGAGTAAAGAGTAATGCCTGTGGTTAGGACGAGAATAGGCTGTGAAATTTCAAAACTGCATATATGGCATGCTTGATTAACACTTCATGTTCAAAGTAAATATAGTGATAGTCTCTTAGATGGTTTCATTAGTGCATTCTGGTATGTTGTTGCTAACTAACACTTAATCATAAATATTAGGTGTTAGTTTATTCAGAACTTCAATTAAATTGTAATTAGCAAGACTGTGCTGTTCAATATATGTTGGTTCTGCTAAAATAATCTTTGATTGACTAATAATCATTAACCTGGTTTATTGCTATGTTTATTGCCACATCTACCTTTATGATGTGATAGTATGTCCCAAAGCTTCTACTCTTCTGCTACAAACTCTTCATGAAAAGCTAAATAAATAAATAAATTTTATATATATATATATATATATATATATATATATATAAATATAATATATATATATATATATATATAATATATATATATATATATATATATATATATATATATATATATATATATATATATATATATATATATATATATATATATATATATATAATTTATTTATTTATTTATTTAGCTTTTCATATATATATATATGCGTTTATACAACAGTTCGACGGCACGAGTGTGTAAATAAATAAGAACAACAACGGAGTGTCTTTAAAACCGTCTTTTGTGCAGCACTACTTCCTTCCGCCACGGATTCAAATCTCAATTTGACAGTTGGACCAAGCCTCCGTTACTAATTCTAAAACGTCACTTCAGAACTAGTAACGAAGGAACGTTTCAAAACTCAAGTTGTCAGTTGAACCAAGCCTCCGTTACTAACTCTAAAACGTCACTTTAGAACTAGTAACGAAGGAACGTTGAGTCGCTTCATTGAAACACATTGAATTTTGTACAGTATTAGAGAGAGAGAGAGAGAGAGAGAGAGAGAGAGTAGGCTATTACCTGTGTCTGGTATATTGCATTACATTCATTCTTCAAGTCGATGTCCATAATATTATATCCTTTATACAAGTCCGTTTGAATGTCCGCTGAGGAAAGCGATCTTTGTATTTGTCCTTTTTTACATCCATTACACCACAGCGCTAAAACATCTTCCTTTTGCAAAAGTTCCTTTCAATTTAAAAGTTTCTTGTGCTTCACTGACTCATTCTCCTGTAAAGTGTTGCCGCCATCTAAAGGCGTATTAATGTAATGTTCACTCAATCCATATTACTTAATGGACATATTTATATAAAATCATATTTATTAACAATAATATTTAGAACAACAAATAAGCACAATTGTACAGTTCAGTCAAACATAAAGCACTAGTTATTAAAAAAAAATTAGGTCACCATTTACGCTTGTATGTGGGTTTTTACAAATATTTAACGAATGAAAAGGATTTTAAAGAGCGTGTGACAAAACCTCCTAACTCCATTGGATCCTCAAACTGTCAATCAAGCCTTATTAATCTGCCTCACCTCCTGAATGAAGTGCGCACGCAGTTTGGACATCTCCTCTGTGCAATGCAAAGGTAAATAAAGATCTGATGTTTGGAAAAAAAAATTGTAAAGCGTTTTCTTTACTCAAAAAACCATATGTTTATAAAGTTTAATGTTTTACGTATTTGAAGAGCGGAGAAGAGTCTGATATGTCCCGTCTAGTTGTAGCCAATATGCTATAAGGATGTAACGTAACGATTATTATTATCAAATTTAATATAGCACAATTCGACTTGCTCTGGAACAAATAATAGATTAATAAGACCAAAGATTGCCTGTTCTATGTACTCAAATTGAATTATGTCTCGTGTTTAACCACTATAAGAGCCAGCGGCAAATCCCTGAGGCACTGGCCGAGATTAAGCTGTTGTCGGCGGTTACAGAAGCACTGAACGGCCGCTGACGCACTCGAGCTTGCATCTCCGAAAACGTCAAAACAAATTGTAAAATAGGCGCTGTTATTAAATATGAGTCACATATTTCAGGTCTAAACAACAACATTCTCGCCTAAAAAACTATTAAAACTACAGTTCGTGGTACAAGAAGTAGTATTTGTAAAAATTATGGTTGATTTGATCGGCCGCCATGACGGTCACTTCAAGCGGAGTGATACAAACGGTGAAAAGGCAGTAGGAGTGCTGTTATCACTGAAATATCGCATGGCTATCAGCCAATCAGATTCGAGAACCAGACAGAACTGTTGTATAAATATATATATATATATATATATATATATATATATATATATATATATATATATATATACACACACACACACACACACATACATACTGTTAGGGTGCAGTATCTAAGTAGGTGAATTTGCTGCAGTGTTAGGTGGTTTAGGGGAGGGACCTTCTCACTCATTATAGCATTTGAATGTAGAAACATCAGCCAGATCATCAATATTTTTGGCTCATTTTATCAGAAGCAGGATTGCACACCCCTGGCTTATGTCAATGTAACAACATTAACACAAGTCAGGGCCAATGTCCTGCAGTTTAGCAATAAATGAATCTGCACAGCTGGGTGTCTGCAGAGTCAGTCAATACAATGGAAAATGGAATGTGCAAAACATTATTTTTTCTTCACAACAATGTCTGCAACCAAACTTGATTTTAGAGAGATACCACTTAAACACACTGGGGAATGCTCATGCTCACCCAAAACACACAAACACCCCCACCTCCACCCCCAAAGTCATCCATAGAATTGAATGGGAGATTATTACATTTTATTACACACACACACACACACACACACAAAGAACACTGTGTTCAGGTTTGACTGTTTTGTGACAAATGCAAACAATAAAATAAAGATACTTCAGCGATGATACTTTGACAAAGATATATTTTTATTGTTATAATAGTGATTTTATAATGTCTAAACACAAATCTAAATGAAAAATGGTAAAAAGATTATACCTATGTGGAAATGGCAATATTAATGATCCCGACTGTTGCGTAACAGCCAGTGTTATGTTGAGATTCGCCTGTTCTTTGGAGGTCTTTTAAACAAATGAGATTTATATAAGAAGGAGGAAACAATAGAGTTTGAGACTCACTGTATGTCATTTCCATGTACTGAACTTTTCTTATTCAACTATGCCAAGATAAATTCAATTTTTGAATCTAGGGCACCTTTAAAGGATTCGTTCACTTCAGAATTCAAATTTCCTGATAATTTACTCACCCTGATATCATCCAAGATGTTCATGTCTTTCCTTCTTCTTTTTGAGGTTTTTGAGGAAAACATTCCAGGATTTTTCTCCATATAGTGGACTTCAACAGGGTTCAATGGGTTGAAGGTCCAAATGTCAGTTTCAGTGCAGCTTCAAAGAGCTTTATATGATCCCAGATGAGAAATAAGGGTCTTATCTAGAGAAACGATTGGTCATTTTCTAAAAATAAAATAAAAATTTACATACCTTTTAACCACAACTGCTTGTCTTGCACTGCTCTGCAATGCGCCACACATTACATAATCACGTTATTATTATTACTTTATTATTTTCAATAAAACAGTGCTAAGGCTTCCTGGAGGCTAAGTGAGGGCTGTCTGTGCAGGACCAGCGCTAAAGGGCCAACATTTTGCCAATGAGCAAATTCTCAGGGGCTTGTTTGCAGGGCTGTTTCTGTGTGTTTATCATCCTCCATCAAAGTTCCTGGAGTAATTGAGATTGTTTATCACTCAACTTATTCTGAGAAGATTCATTTATAAAATTTCCTGTCACTGTTTTCAAGTAGTAAAAAGTATTATCATGTTTTCATGGTCCAGTGTAACTGATAAAAACAACATTTCCCTTTCGTGGGAACTGTCGACGCTGCGTCATGACGCACTGGGAACCTTCTGCGTGATTACGTCGTTGAAGCACTCTTGTATCTAACCAATCATGTAGCGAGACGTCAGAGGCGGGTGACGTCATGGACCAGGAAACTATAAAGCATAACGGGATTCAGAGAACGCTAGCTTCTGTTGTCTTCAGCAAGTACTCTATGTTATTGTGTGTCTTATTTGGTGTTGTTTGTTTTATTACATATAAGCAAGTCACGATCTCTTCGTCTGAGGACAAGAGTATCCCACACCAATCCATATATTTATATATAAAAAAGACACGTATTATGGCGAGCAGCAGTTGAATGGGAGTTGAATATGCCCTGGCAGCTCTTGAGGGAGCTGTCTGTGTGCACTGTAAAAAACTCACTCTCAGGACACTGCGTTCCAGTGTTCCCCGCGGATCAGGTCCCGCTTCTGCTGAGGCAAAGCGGAGGCTCCATTCGTGGGGTTCACAAATCTGACAGAGGGGTTAGAGATGGCCGCCGCCCTTTCTCTGCCCTTACCTGCCAGGTTCAGTGCCGCCTCCCAGGTGGAAGCACGCTCTGCGGTTTCTTTCCCTGGGTTGAGGCACCGGTACTCACATGTCCAGCTCTGAGGAGGTGGATATTGTGATATCGATCCGAGGACTCGCCACCTCACAATAGTGAACAGCAGTTTGAATCGCATTTCCCCCTGTGCTACACTACAAAGCGAGTGGGGATACACACGATTTATGTGTTGTTTGCTGGGAGTGGAGCATGCACGTCAGCTCACAACTGACAGTGACAGTGTTCATTCATAAAAATGTCCCGAAGAGAAGTATGCTCTAGCGGGAGTTTTGTAGCTCCACTCCTGTTGGCTTTATTCTCGAGGGAATAAAAGTCTAACGCAAGGCTTGGATCTTGCGCTTGCCGAGGCAGCGCGTGGATTGAGTTTTCATTAAAGAATGAATAGCTCGGATCTCGCGTTGCCGAGGCAGCGCGTAGATTAAGTCTGCAAGAATGAATATATGGCTCGGGTCTTGCGTTTGCCGAGGCTGTGCATAGATCACGTGTCTGTAATTATATGTATTTATATATTGAGGGATCTGAGTAGACGGGAGTTTCCCTTTCTCTCTTTCCCTAAAATACCTTGCGAATTATTATGAGCTATAATTCTTTTTTGTATTCTAAATATATTCAGCCTGTTCAATATATATACCGTTCTGCCAACCCTGCCACCTCGTGTGCTTCGGGGCGCAGTGGTTTCCAGTGTTCCTCCAAGAAAGAGGAGGATTGTAGTGCGGTCAGTTCAGATGTTCCCTGCCGGTTTGCCATTTCAGCGCACTGGTCTGACCGTTCATCCACAGAAAGTATCGCCACCTGTGCTCCCCCACAGAAAGCTTGGGGACAGGGACAGGCAACACAGCTGAAGTCTTTGTGGGGTAACACAGATCGGCGGACTGTAATTATCACCAAGAAGGCTTCGAAGAGGTCCTGATGCCAGTGGCGCGGGACATTGGAGGGCAGCCCCCTCCAGAGAGGGTTGGGTATTAAAATACTTGGTACCCATCCCTCTTTGGCGCCCTCAGGGGGCCGTTCTGCTAACCCTGCCACTCTGTGTGCATCAGGGCGCAGCGGTCTCCACCGACCCTCCGAGGAGGGCCGGTCATCACTTGATTCGTCTTCTGCCGGTGCGCCGCTTCAGAACGTCGAATCAAGTGCTCAAAAAAAAAAAAAAACACCAGAGGCCAGTCTCGAGAGACTGGTTCCCTCAGTATATTTTATGGCAGAATGGAAACTTCTACCGAATATATCGAAATGGGTGCTGCTCATCATAGAAAAGGGCTACAGAATTCAGTTCGGGTCTCACCCGCCCAGATTCAACGGGGTCCTTCCCACAGTGGTGACCCCCGAGCAGGCTCTGGTTATGGAACAAGAGGTTATGACGCTCTTGTAAAAAGGAGCTATAGAAAGGGTTCCTCCTCCCAGCAAGCTGTCAGGCTTTTACAGCCGTTACTTCATTGTTCCAAAGAAGGATGGAGGACTACGTCCTATCATAGATTTACGTGTGTTAAATCGCTCCATACAAAAGCTCAAATTCGAGATGCTTACACTCAAACAGATTATCCCACAGATCAAGTCCGAGGACTGGTTTGTGGCGAAAGACCTGAAAGATGCGTACTTTCATGTGTCCATCTATCCTCATCATAGGAGGTTCCTCAGGTTTGCTTTCGGGGGCAAAGCTTACCAATACAGGGTTCTTCCTTTTGGCCTATCACCCCTTCACATTCATGAAGTGCGTGGATGCAGTTCTGGCTCCGTTGAGACTCCAGGGCATCCACGTACTGAATTATATCGACGATTGGTTGATCCTAGCTCAATCAGAGCAACTGGCAGTCCAGCATCGAGATGCTGTTCTGTCCCACATGAAAAGGCTTGGGCTGAGGCTCAATGCCAAAAAAAGTGTGCTAGTTCCGGCTCAGACTGCCACTTATCTAGGTGTAGTCTGGGACACCACCACGATGCAGGCACATCTGTCCCTCGCTCGTGTGAGTTCCATTCTCGTAGCCATGAAAGGGGTGAAGTTAGGCCAGTCACTCACTGTAAAACAGTTCCAGAAACTGTTGGGTCTGATGGCAGCTGTGTCCAACGTCATACCTTTTGGCCTTCTGCACATGAGACCCTTACAGTGGTGGCTCAGGACCAGGGGGTTTTCTCTGAGAGGAAATTCTTTTCGCATGATCAAAGTCATGCGGCGATGCCTGGAAAAATCCCTGGTTTCTGTCCCAGGAACCCGTGTTGGGGGCTTCTGGTCATCGTGTAATGCTTACGACAGATGCTTCCCTCACGGGCTGGGGGGCGATCATGAGTGGTCGCTCAGCTCAGGGTGTATGGGAGGACCATCAGCTCTCCTGGCACATAAATCGGTTGGAGATGATGGCGGTGTTTCTAGCATTGAAACACTTCCTCCCAGACCTGAGAGACCACCATGTGTTGGTCCGCACGGACAACATGTCAGTGGTCTCATACATAAACCATAAGGGGGGTCTGCGGTCTCGCCAACTATATTACTTGCCCCATCGGATCCTCCTATGGTCCCAGGGGAAGCTGCTCTCACTGAAGGCAGCTTACATCCCAGGGTATCAAAATGTGGGAGCAGACGCCCTGTTGAGGCAGGGGCCGAGGCCCGGGGGAATGGAGACTCCACCCAGAAGTGGTGGATCTCATATGGAAAAATTTTGATCAAGCGGAAGTCGACCTATTTGCTTCGGGAGAGTCAACCCAGTGTCCACACTGGTACTCCCTAACACATCCAGCACCTCTGGGTCTGGATGCCATGGTGCAGATGTGGCTGAGGCTACGTCTGTACGCATTTCCCCCGTTCACTCTGCTCCTGGGAGTTCTGGAGAAAATATGCCAGGAAGGGGCCAGCTTAATACTGGTAGCCCCGTACTGGCCAACCAGAATATGGTTCTCGGACCTAGTGTCCCTCTTACATGGCTCCCCAATGGAGCTTCCTCTCAGACAGGACCTCCTGTCTCAAGCGGGTGGCACGATAATACATCCTCGCCCAGAACTATGGAAGTTATGGGCCTGGCCTCTGAGGGGGCCAGGTACATAGATGCTGGTCTCCCAATTGAGGTTGTGGAGACCATCCTTAACTCCAGAGCTCCCTCCACGAGGAAGCTGTATTCCTGTAAATGGAATATATTTGCTACTTGGTGTAGACAAAATAATACGGACCCTGTCCACTCTTCTGTTAGCTTCGTGCTATGATTCTTCCAAGACAAATTCTCGGAGGGTTTATCTCCTTCAACCTTGAAGGTCTATGTTGCAGCTATCTCAGCCTATCATGCTCCTCTTGAGGGGGATTCCTCGGTAGGACGAGACCCCCTCGTTACACACTTTCTCCGTGGCACACTGAGGTTGAGGCCTCCGGTGCGTACAAGAACTCCGGCCTGGGACTTGGCCGTGGTATTGCAAGGGTTAGCCGAGGCTCCCTTCGAACCACTAGAGGAGGTTCCAGAAAAGTTCCTCACTCTAAAGACTGCCTTCCTACTTGCTATCACTTCTCTGAAGAAGATAGGAGATCTACAAGCACTTTCAGTTGCTCCATCTTATCTCGAATTTGCTCTAGGAATGGTGAAAGCATTCCTTCATGCTAGACTTGGCTATGTGCCAAAGGTCCCCACCAATGTCCCAGGTCCGCTTGTACTCTAGGCCTTTTATCCTCCTCCTTTTGAATCTTCGGATCAGGAAAAACTTAATCTGCTCTGCCCAGTGAGGGCTTTGGATGCGTATGTCCACAGAGCTGCCCTGTGGCGAAAATCAGATCAATTATTTGTCTGTTATGGGTCCCCTAAGAAAGGGGGCCCAGCATCTAAGCAGAGGATGAGCAAGTGGATGGTCGAGGCCATCTCACTTGCATATGAAGCAGCCGGACAGCCTCTCCATTGGCTATGAATTTCCATTGATGATATATGTGATGCAGCTGGATGGTCATGCCAGCACACATTTATTAGGTTTTACATCCTTGATGTTGGCTCCACTCCGGGGTCGTCTGTCTTGTCAAGCTAACATAAAGCAAGTACTTGACATTACGGCGTAATTGGGATTGCGTTCCCAATGCGTCATGACGCAGCGTCGACAGTTCCCACGAAAGGGAACGTCTCAGGTTACAGATGTAACCCTGGTTCCCTGAGTAGGGAACGAGACGCTGCGTCGCCTTGCCGTACCCCCAGCATACTTGCGAGCGCTTACTTCAGACTTATTTCAGAAGCTAGCGTTCTCTGAATCCCGGTATGCTTTATAGTTTCCTGGTCTGTGACGTCACCCGCCTCTGACGTCTCGCTACACGATTGGTTAGATACAAGAGTGCTTCAACGACGTAATCACGCAGAAGGTTCCCAATGCGTCATGACGCAGCGTCTCGTTCCCTACTCAGGGAACCAGGGTTACATCTGTAACCTGAGACGTTTCATCTTGATGAATTCTGTGTTTCAGGGGTTTCTAGTGCTGATTGGGGTGTGAGTTACAGTCCTTCACACATCTGTGCACTAAAGAACTCATCAGTGATAATGAAGTGCACTTATACATACCCTACTGGATACTGGATCATGAATGTGTTCTGGACAAAAACAATGGAAAAATATAATGGAGAGTTTCTAGATCTGTCTAAGGACCCTGAATACAGTCAGAGGCTTCAGTATCTGGGAGATAAACGGCAGAACTGCACCATCAGACTGAGTCATGTGACACTGAAGGATTCACGCAAGTACTATTTCAGATTCACCACTGATAAACCTGCTGGAAGATATACTGGTGTTCCAGGAGTGACTCTTACTGTCACAGGTGACTTTCATGAGGTTTCTCTCTTCTTCTGTGCATTATGTTGAATAATAATCAGTGTATGACAACAGCACTAGATATAATGTGTGTGTTGTGTTCAGATCTTCAGGTGGAGTCTCCTGAGAGAGTGACAGAGGGAGATTCAGTCCGTCTGACATGTAAAAGCAGCTGCACTCTGACTGACAGAGCAACATTCATCTGGTACAGAAACTCACAGCCATTAACTGAGAGAAGAGACAGAAACAATGAACTCCTGCTGCAGTCAGTCAGAAGAGAGGATGCAGGCAGATATAGCTGTGCTGTACACGGACACAATCACATCTCTCCTGCTGTTCAGCTCAATGTCACGTGTGAGTATATGTTGCCTAATTTTCTTTGATGAAATCTAAAACATTTCTGATCTCCAAAGAAAAAATCATAATTACCGCATAAAAGTTGTTAAAATAGTAAACGCGACTATGCGACTTGGTTCAACCATAATGTTATGAAGCAATGGGAATACTTTTTGTGTGCATAAACAAAACTACTGACCAAAAAAAAAAAAAATTTATTTATGCTGCAATGCATCCTGGGAGCCATGAATGTGTTTTGTATGCTGGCATGATGTCACCATTGCTGTGTTTAATATGCCGAATGTTGATGTCTGTGAGTGTATAAATGACATAAAACATGTTCTAAATAGAAAATTAACAATGAAAGTGTTATTTATACACTCACATCAACATTCAGCATCTGAAACACAACTTTGTTACAAATTATGTTTTTCACATTGGTTGAGGTTTATTATTTTCAGTAATGCTTGATTTTCTGACGTTTGATGTTTTAAGTGATTTCAAAAGTATTTTAAACCAATTTAACAGGAATGGGAAGGAATAAAGATCTCAGCGACTTTGACAAGGGCTGAATTGTTATGGAAAGGATACATTTAGGGGTCTTACAGAGTCATTGCCTCTGCTGTTGAGTGGATAAATGAATAAATACTGAATTAATAAATACTACCATATGGAACCTGGTCATATTTATTTAAAATATTAAAATATTTCTCCTGTAGATCCTCCAGTGAATCCTGCGATTTCCATCAGTCCATCTGGTGAAATAGTGGAGGGGGACTCAGTGACTCTGATCTGCAGCAGTGATTCAAACCCTCCTGCAGAAATCAGCTGGTTTAAAGGAGGAATGATTTTGCAGTCTGGCGACACCTACAGCATCACTAATATTATGTCTGAGGCCAGCGGAAACTATTATTGCACTGCTAGAAATAAACATGGATCTCGAGCCTCTTCTGTAAATGTGAATATATTATGTAAGTCTACCTTTATTTGTAATAAATTCTGGAAGATTATTTGGGCAATAATTAGTCTCACTGCATGTCATTTTACAATTTTTTTCTTTACAGATCCCCCAAAGAGTGTCTCAGTGTCCATCAGTCCATCTGGTGAAATAGTGTCAGGAGATTCAGTGACTCTGATCTGCAGCAGTGATTCAAACCCTCCTGCTCTGAACTTCAGCTGGTTTAAAGGAGGAACGTTTCTAGGATCTGGAAGAATCTACAGCATCTCAAAGATCAGCTCTGATGACAGCAAAAAATATAAGTGCAAGTCTATCAATGAACTTGGAGAGAAATACTCTGATGCTGTGACTTTAAACGTCATGTGTGAGTTTATTGTAAAGCAGAAGATATAGAATATTTCAGCATGTCTATTATGATTTTCCTCAAAAATTATTAGCACAGAAATGTCTTATGATCTTATCACAATAAGTTTGGTGATTGTTATTAGATCCTCCCAGGAGCATCTCAGTGTCCATCAGTCCATCTGGTGAAATAGTGTCAGGAGATTCAGTGACTCTGATCTGCAGCAGTGATTCAAACCCTCCTGCAGAAATCAGCTGGTTTAAAGGAGGAACGTTTGTAGGATCTGGAAGAATCTACAGCATCTCAAAGATCAGCTCTGATGACAGTGGAGAATACAAGTGCAGATCCAAAAATCAACATGGAGAGAAATACTCTGATGCTGTGATTTTAAACGTCATGTGTGAGTTTATTATAAAATCTAAGATGCTGTAGAACAGTCCATCATGTTTATTTCCATCAATAATTAGTTGCACAAAAATATTTTATATTCCTTGTAACAATAAGTTTGGTGATTGTTATTAGACCCTCCCAGGAGCATCTCAGTGTCCATCAGTCCATCTGGTGAAATAGTGTCAGGAGATTCAGTGACTCTGATCTGCAGCAGTGATTCAAACCCTCCTGCTCTGAACTTCAGCTGGTTTAAAGAAGAAATGTTTGTAGGATCTGGAAGAATCTACAGCATCTCAAAGATCAGCTCTGATGACAGTAAAAAATACAAATGCATATCCATCAATGAACATGGAGAGAAATACTCTGAACCTGTGACTTTAAACATCATGTGTGAGTTAAAAATGGTTCAGTAACTGTAGTAACCATCAAATTAATAGATTAACAATCGCAAAACATTAATTTACATTTTGTTTTAGACCCACCCAGGAATGTCTCAGTGTCCATCATTCAGTCTGGTCAGATTTGGGCAGGAGATTCAGTGACTCTGATCTGCAGCAGTGATTCAAACCCTCCTGCTCTGAACTTCAGCTGGTTTAAGGAGAATGAAAGCTCAGCTGTTGGGTCTGGACAGAGTTTCAGTGCACTACAGAGTGGACGCTTCTACTGTCAGGCTCACAATCAACATGGATCTCAGAGATCAGACGCTGTAACTGTCACAGGTGAAGCTTTTATTAACACACTCCTGTATCTTCACATCATTCATCAGTTTGGAGAGTTAATCATGATGATCTTCCTCTTTCAGTTCATCATGGTGCTGGAAGGAATGTGATTGTGATCGCAGCGACATCTGGAGGATTATTCTTCATCATCATCATCATCATCATCATCCTCTTTATAATGTGAGCACAATAATAAATTGCATTGATTGCATAAATTCACTTTTGCAGTGAATAAATTAACTTTTAGTCTAATGTAAGAAATGTCTTGGTTGTGTTTTTAATTATTAGTAATCTTAAAAAACAGTATTTATATATTCAATTATTTTAATAGACTCATGCATATGCTGGTAATGTCTGTCATTATAATAGAAAGAAGCGAAGGAGTGTTAAATCTGAAGAACTCACACTGGAAGAGGTAAATCATCCAGACACAACGCAACTTTACAGAAGCAGAAAATCAATCGATCAGCTGTTATCTGTGTTTCAGACTGTATATCTCAGATAACAATTGTTTGTTCTAAAAATGTTTTCCAAACATTCTCATTTGGTAATGGAAATGTTAAAATGTCCAATTCCCTTTGAAGGGAACTCGCGCTGCATCAATGATGCTTTGGGAACGCCTCTGCGTGATTGCGTCAGTAGCACTTGTGCACTTGAAGCACTTCCTTAATTTTGAGGAATTAAATGATAAATACTTATCTGACTTTCAGTAGTTAGATTCATGTATTAGTTCAGCCTTTCATCCAGCCCGTGTTAACTTAAATGCTTGATCTTTTGCTGCATTTAATTTTGAGAAATTAAATGGTACGCGTGAATCTTTTGGCCTGCTCTACAGGAGACCCTTGGTGGCTCAAGGCCAAGGGTCTTTGCAGCTTGATAATATGAAGGAAGCATTGGTTCTTGTCCCAAGGTCCTGTGTAAGGAGCCCATTGTCATCGATTCATGGTCATGACAGATGCTTCCCTCACAGGCTGGGGAGCGGTTATGGAATGCCACTCAGCTCATGGTCTGTGGATGATGGCTGTCTTCACAGCATTGAAGCATTTCCTCCCAAAGCTGAGAGGCCACCATGTGCTTGTTCGCACAGACAACAAATCAGTGGTCTCTTAAATAAAGCATCAAGGGATCTGTGTCTATGCCAACTATGCAAGCTGGCACACCAGATCCTCCTGTTGTCCCAAGGAAAACAACTCTCCCTGAAAGCAGTATACATTCCAGGGTACCAATATTTAGGAGCAGACATCCAGCCGAGGTAGGGGCTAAGGCCCGGGGAATAGAAACTTCACCACAAGGTGGTGAAGCTTATATGGAAGGCTTTTCAGCCCAGTAGTAGTGGATCTGTCTGCATCTCAGGATACAACGCACTGTCCACTTTGGTTCTCCCTCACACATCCAGTTCCCTTGGGGCTGGGCGTTATGGTACAGACATGGCCAAGGCTACGTCTGTACACTTTTCCCCCAATTGCTCTCCTCCCAGGAGTTCTGGAGATGGTCTGCCGGCAGCGCCGTACTGGCTGTGCCGACTATGTTTCTCGGACCTGGTGTCCCTCCTCGACGGCTCTCCCTTGGAGATTCCAGTCAGGAGGGTTCTTCTGTCTCAAGTAGGAGGCATAAATCTTCACCCCCGCCCAGAGATATGGAACTCATGGGTTCCACACTGAAGGTGTACATGGCGGCCTTTGCCACCTACCATGTCCCTTTGGGTGTGTATCTCTGGGGAGAAACCCATTGGTGACACGTTTCCTCTGTCATGCTTTTAGGCTAGGACAGAAGTATGATGACTTAGAAAGCCTTAATATATAAGGAGGTATCCCTATAGGATGTAGTATGCGGCAGGCTGGTCCTCTCCACTCACATTTGTAAGGTTTAACAACCTCAACCTGGGTGCTGCCCCAAGTTCACAGGTGCTTATGTCTTAGTTGTGCTCTCGGTATTCACATGGACAGACACTTGTAAGCATGGCATTTGGGCATTATTGTTCCCAAAGTGCCATCAACGCAGTGCGAGTTCCCTCGAAAAGGAACATCGCTGCAACGAGTCGTTGTGTCACCCTGCCATACTTCCTTCATCCCTGTGATCACTTGCTTTGGCTAAATCAAGCTAATGCTGGTCATTCTGGATGTGCTTTTAATGCTTTCCTTTTGATTTAACACCAGGGAATGTACGCTGTATGCTTAGATTAATGCTGCATTTACACTAAAGGGCTTGATGCCCAATTCCGATTTGTTGACTTTATCTATCTACCTATCTATCTATCTATCTATCTATCTATCTATCTATTTATTTATTTATTTATTTATTTATCTTTTATGACCGGCATACTTCATCTTTTAAAAAATGTACCCATATCCTATATCTGCTTTTACACTGTACACTTAGTGAAGCAACTCCAGGTAGACATACTGACCCAGAAAAGTTAAGCTGAAAAGGAAGTAAAAACTGCAATTTGCAATGGACACAGACAAAATGATAATACAAGCTTTCAAGGTCAGCAAAATATTAGTCTCTAAAGACTTAAGTGGTTTGAGCCTTTGTCCTCCATTGCGGCATTGAAAAGAATCATGCAAATGGTGTTTGGAGTCCACCTGAGTTGACGTCTTTCACAACCATCACTTTTTGAATGACGTACGCCTTACATTGACAGGGGAATATTCAATCTGTCCGCTTTCATAGCAGACCCAAATGCACATATCCAATTCATAACAGATTTATTTCCTCATATGAATAAAGCCTGAAACCGATCTGAGAATATCGGAATCCATGTGCTTTTTTCCTGCTTACACGTTCATGGGTCATATCCGATCTGTGCCACATGGGAGGAAAAATCTGAATTGGGTCACTTGAACTATGCAATGTAAAAGTAGCCTAAGAGAAAGCAATGTGAGCCAAGAAAATGCCAAGAAAAGAGCATACAGTATGACGTGAAAAAGCCATTTACTTTGAACATTGCCAGGGAACTTTCTTTCCAGTACTTTTTTCTAATCATTGCCAATTTTTTAAATATTATATATTTAGTATTGTGATTGTGTTTCTTTGTTATGTATGTCCTTCTGTCTCTTCTGTAGCTCTTTGATCTAAAAGAAGACACATGTCAAGATCTTGAGGTCAAGTCCACGACCTCAGACCTGTACGACACACTCCCAGTAAGTGAGACGTAAAAGTCTTAAGATCTATCACAGATGATCACATGACGATATCTCACTAGGCTTGTTCAACTTGAAGCAGAGCTGCACAGACCGATCAGTGCACAGCAAAATCCCCAGATTTAAATCAACTATGCTCAGAGAACATTTGGTCCCTCTCTATGTAATGTTAAAGTAACACTGAAGCAGAGTTAAAGTTAATGAGATAATTAAGCAATTAATTAAGTGATGATTGAGCATTAGTGATGAACACCTGCTGTTAACAAGCAGAATCACTGAAGAAAAGAGAACCACAAGAACTACAACTGACTTCAGCCACATCCTTAGATGAAATCAACTAAAGATAAAAGACATTAAATCTCTCAAGATCTGATTAAACAACTCCACAAACATTACCAGATTCACTTATTATTAACCAGATTCACTTTATTTCTGTCATGCATCTCAGAAGTTCTTATTTAGAATTAACAGAGGTTTAGATGTTGATGTTTTATTTGTCAAAAAAAAAAAAAAAAAAAAAATGATGCCACCATTATGGTGGTCAGTGTTTGCTTTAGTTGGGCTCTTGACCCTTGACTTTTTATGTTAGATTTTTCTTTGCAACAACTCATATAATGTTGTAAAGCAGTGAGACATTTGCTACTTTTATATGATAAGAAAATTGTTGTGAGATGGCCTGATTGAATCCAAAGCAACTAATAATATGTTTTGTCATTTAGGTTTTGCATTACCAACCCTGTGAAACTAAGGCATGAAAGGAAAGTGTTGCAAGCAAACAGTTGTCTTGAATGATTTTAAAACTGTGTAGTGCATAAAAAACATATTTAGACACACAGAGACATCAAGAATCAGCATATGAATCTCAACAATGGTGATTAAAAAAAAAGCTTCACGATGCAATGTGTTACAACCACGCTTGTCCTGGACTCCATTTCCCATGTTCCTCCTTGTTCTTCACCTGTTTGCACTTCCCTCATCAGCCTTCCCGCCATTCCTGGATTCCCTGCACCTGGTCCTCGTCATTAGCACTCCCTTTAAGTTGGACTCACTCCCTGCACTCCCTGTCCATTGTTGTTGTTCTCTATATGGTTTAGTTCATGTGTTTGCTGTTCTGATTCCTTGCCAAATAAATACTCCATTTGTAGAAGTCCGTATCTGCCTAATCCCTGCTGCAGCAACGCATCTGTGACACAGTGCATGCTGGGTATCACTATAGTACAAAACTCCCATCATGCACTGCATTATAAATAATTATTGTCACCACTGTTGAGGATTGTATGATAAGTGTTCATGTCTAAGCCTGAGTGGTAGTTGTTCATTTTCAGCAATAATTATGGTAATATTTGTTTAATGGATTTTTGTTGTTGTTGCAATTCTGCCTTAGTCGCATCTCAGTCAAGAAACCAAAAAGAAAGAGAGAGACCTTTTGGTGGTGCATATTTCAAATGGCTTTCAATCAGAAAATTCAAGCTGATCTGTTCCTTCAATCTTTTGATTCAGCAATGTGTAAGTGTTTTGCTGTAAAACAGTATTGCAATTGCTTAAAAGTAAATTATTTTAAAAACTTCAAGAGCCCAACTAAAGCAAACACTGACCACCATGTTTGTGGCATAATTTTTTTGACCATTACAACATCAATGTCTAAACCTCTGTTAGAGCTTATGTAGATATCTGACAGAAATAAAGTCAATATGGTTAGTAATAAGAGAAGCTGGTAATGCTGTTTGTGGTGTTGTTTAATCAGATCTTGAGAGATTTATTGTATTTTATCTTCAGCTGATTTCATCTAAGGCTGTGGCTGAAGTCAGTTGTAGTTCTTGTGTTTCTCTTTTCTTCAGTGATTCTGCTTGTTAACAGCAGGTGTTCATCACTAATGCTCAATCATCACTTAATTAATTGCTTAATTATCTCATTAACTTTAACTCTGCTTCAGTGTTACTTTAACACTACATAGAGAGGGACCAAATGTTCTCTGAGCATAGTTGATTTAAATCTGGGGATTTTTGTGCTGTGTGTATGACATCAAAGTACCGCAAGAGTGATTCAAAAGCATACAGAGCTGTCAGCTCTCTAGTTACTCTCACAGTACTCTGGTTTTCCTACTCTTAAAGTTTCTAGAGCAGCTGCAGACACTTCTTGCAACACTTCTGAAAGGTAACACAGTCACATTCTTAAAGGGTCAGCATATCATTTCATCACTGGATGAGAAGGGCATTAATACACACTGTATGTGCATTACACTTAAACCAGGGCTTCAATAACCAGCCTCCTGATTGAAATGTCAAACTTTTCCACCTGATTACGTATATATTTTATATAATACATTTTTCAATGGGGCTACATACAGTATATATACCCCATGTTGAGTTCTGTTCTTTGTCGGTAATTGTCAATGTTAGATGTGTTGTGTGAGTTTGCTGTTCCTGAAGAAATTCCTATGTATTTTGTTTTCATGGATAAAAGTATATTGATATCATCATCTGAGTCAACCACAAACTTGACAGAATAAACGACCCTCTATTTAGTATTGTGATTGTGTTACTTTGTGATGTATGTCCTTCTGTCTCACCTGTAGATCTCTGATCCCAATGAAGACACATATACAGCTTTTGATTCCAAGCCCACGACCTCTGACCTATACAACACTCTAACAGTAAGTGAGACATCAAAGTACCGCAAGAGTGATTCAAAAGCATATGGAGCTGTCAGCTCTCTAATCACTCTCGTGGTACTCTGATTTTCCTACTCTTTAAATGTGTTGTGTGAGTTTGCTGTTCCTGAATAATTTCCTGTGTATTTTGGTTTCATGGATAAAAGTATATTGATATTGTCATCTGATTCATTCATGTTTGGACAAACTTGACAGAATACCCAGCCCTCTAAACGAGTAGGTTTTCCTGAAGCCACTCCACGAGTTGTGCTGGTGATGATGAACGCCGTTAGGACAGTCCAGAGATGAGCCAGTTGAGGAGCACTGGCTCATCAATTTCACCACATAGCCAACTCCTACACTAATCCAAATCCCTGAATTCATTCTTACTCAACCAGATTTATTCACCCTCCTAGAGGATCTGGACCCACCATGCATTCTTCTTACCCCATTCTCTCATGTAATGTAAATGTGGCTTAAGAGAAAGCAAAGTGAGCCAAAAATGCCAAGAAAAGAGTATGGCATACTGTGAAAAAAGTCATTTACTTTGAATATTGTCAGGGATCATTTTTTTCAATATTTTTTCAAATCATTGCCAATTTTGTAATGTTATATATTTAGTATTGTGATTATGATGTAAGTCCTTCTGTCTCTCCTGTAGATCTCTGATCCCAATGAAGACACATATACAGCTCTTGAGCTCAAGTCCACGACCTCTGACCTGTACGACACACTCACAGTAAGTGAGACGTCATGTGTATCTACTTGTCAGATGGTGTATGACAAGCAGAGTGATTTAAAAGTATACAGAGGCGTCAGTTCTCAAATTGCTCTTGCGGTACTTTGAAGTCATACTCCGATCGCTCTGTGCAGCACCTCTTCAATTCGAACAAGCCTAATCTCTTTCACACAGACCATTCATCTTATTGTTTGTTCAGATCAACAGGAAAATGCTGCAATAAGAGGCAGAGCATGAAGGAACCAATCCTGAGATCTGTGGGCGGAGCCACTGCTGATTGGAAGGGATCAATTTAGTGATGAGTCACAAAGTGTTTTATTTCAGTGTAGTTATATGCCAGTTTTATTTCAGTGCTCAACATTATCTGCCTCAGTTATTCTTATATCTTGTGTTGCTGTAATTTTCCATTCAATCAAGATAATTAATTCATTAATCGTGTGACTATTGAATATTAATGATGAACACCTGCTGTTAAAAATCACCATTTTAAAGTCACCATTATGGAGATCAGGGTTTGCTTTAGTTGTGCTCTTGTCTCTTGACTTTTTAATATTAGATTTTGTTTGGCTTCTGTAACTGAGTTGTAACAGTCAGATAAGCAAAAAGGAAAGATGATCATGTGTTGTTGGTTATGTTTTCACATAATCATTATTTGATCTGAACTCATTTAGAGCCCGATCTCTGAGCTAGATTTACATTATTGATTACAGCAGCACTGTGATTCTACAGCAGAAGATCCAGCTTTTTTTTTTATATAATCCAAAGGCTTTCTTAAAAGTTGTTGCTGATCAAAAAAAAAAAAAAAAGTTAAAATTAAGTCAAAGTCAGTACACTGAATCAAATGATAATTGTGCACATTCACAATGAACAATGTATCGTTTTATAGTCTCAGAGTGCTCAATATCATCTGCCTCAGTTTATTCTCTCTTTTGTGTTGCTGTAACTTTCTCTTTAAGTGATTAGTTTTATTTTTGACCATCTCAAATGTACTTGTACAAACCCTCAAACTACCACCAGAGGTCACCATCTCCTGCTACTGCATCACCTGTAAATTACAATTATTCCTCTTCATGTGTATGTTGTTTTATCTTGTACTGGTTTAAAATACGTTTATATATCAGCATTATAATTCTGAACACATCCATTCCTAAATGTCCTCTTTTTTCTTTAGTTTCTGTCCTTTAATAGCTGCTCTTTACCTCATTATTTGCATGTGTTCTCTTGTATTTCCTGCTTCAGGGAGAAGAGTGTACAGGTGCAGCCTGGAGATCTCTAAATCGGGGTGGGAGCTTCAAAATAGGATGTGGCTTCCTCCTATTGACAAATAGATGTCATGCATGTGTGATTTAATGATTTAAACGATTTAATGGTATATTTGAAAATATACAGGATAAAATAGTGTGTTAATATAATGCATTAATATTTGCTCATTCAGTATAAACACACATATATAGAGAAATATATAATGTAATATATTTCTTATATTTTACAATTGTTTACATTTTAAATGTAAATGTAATAACATCAAAAACTCAGAAAACATTTTAAATTCCAAATTAAATTTCTAAATCAAAACACATGAAATAACATTTAATCTTAACATTTACTCTCATTTAACAGTCAGAAGCAAAGCATGCTGGGAACTAGAAATCTGCTGTAACTCATTCTGTGAATGTAATATGGTTGTCTTTACATTTGACATTGTATGCGACCACCATGATCCAATCAAGCAGAACACATCATCCCTTGCGGAACAAAAATATGGGAATATATGCAAAATATAATGTGATAAAATACGTTTCAATTTATGGGAAACTAGTGCTTATATTTTTCAATATACTGCAATATATGTATTAACCATGTATGGCCATATATTGATACATATAAAATATTTAGAAATGAAGACAAAGATAGCATTACATGTAATATCCATAAAGTTTTGTCCTTTAATGCGTACATAGTGTATATTGCACATACATGTTCCAATATAAATGTGAATGTATTGTGCACACATAAATACCATAGACAGTAAAAGAAATGGACACAGCGACCCCATTGGAACTCAATTGAGACAAGTGAAGCCCATTTTTAGCGATTTTTAGCACTTCCGTTTCTGACGCGCAGACTCAAACTAAGCTTGATGACGTCAGCAACCTGTCTGACAGATGTAAATCTTCTAGTAGCTGTGCGTGCAAACTGCCATCGTTAATCTTGCAGAGACGGCGAGCTTGAGCGGGGAGTTCTTTGGCGTGAGTGAGCAGGAGTAAGTATTCTGATTAATTATTTTGTATAGTATTTTAAAATGTAACGCCAGTACGCCATATTAAGTTAATGCATACTATTGCCTGCGAGCTTCTCCTCCTGTCTGTACGGTAATTTCTCTACAGTGCGACAGAGAGTCGAGTGGTTATGACGCAATCGTTAGCCTATTTTTACAAAAACTGTATCTACGGGGCCATAATGTAACATAGAAGGTAATGGAGCCCTTTATACATTGTCGTGTATCTTTAGAAATAAATAATGGACAAATGGAGTCTTTAAACGCCTCAGATGTAAAGTTATTCACTGTCAAAGTGACGCCAAAATGAATGGGAGTCAATGGGGATGCTAACGCAAGTGAAGTTCTGCTACAAGATGGCGGCACCCGGCCGACTTCAACTTCCGGTCGACTTCCTTGGGCACTGATAAATACACACATTCACAAAATGATTTCTAGTTCCCAGCATGCAATGCTTCTGACTGTTTTTGACAGAAATAAAGTTAAACTTGACTAGTAATAAGTGCAATAAGAAGTCAGTTGTAGTTGTTGTGTCTCTCTTTTTCTCTTCTTGTTGTTTCTCTTTCCTTCAGTGATTTTGCTTATTAACATCAGGTGTCTCCACTAATGGTCAATCATCAATTAATTAATTAATTATCTAATTAACTTCAGCACTGTTTCAGTGTTATTTTAACATCTTGTAGTGTGGGACCATATGCACACTGAGGGGTGTTAATTCAACACTGGGGATTTTGCTGTGTACATTACAACAAACATTAAGAATTATTAAAAAAAAAAAAAAAAAAAAAAAAAAATATATATATATATATATATATATATATATATATATATATATATATATATATATATAAAACGTGTTTGGAAATAACATTTGTCTTATTTTACAGACAGGATAGGCTACGTGAATTGATAAGAAGTATATATTCACAATCATATAATCTTATATAGGCCTACAAAATATATTTTAACAACATAATTTGGTGTCTTGATGCTATTGTGAGCTGACATGCATTAAATTAATAAAACAAAAAACACATTAGTTATTCTAGTTGGAGCTAAATTGGAAAAAAGAAAGTTTGGTAACACTTTATTTTAGGGTATTTTAACTAGTTGCTTATTAGCATACATATTAATAGAATATTGGCTATTTTTTAGTACTTATTAAGCACATATAAATGCCTTATTCTGCATGACCTTATTCTACATAGCTACAATAGCTAACCCCTAGGAACAAAATTGTATCTGCACAGTACCTTTTTTACTGACAGTGTACTATTTCCAGTGGTTCTCAGCTTTAGTTGGGCCCTTGACTTTTATTAACTTACTTCTCTTTCAGCAATTGCAATAATGTTTTCTGCTGACATTTGAGCATTGTTCAAGAAAGATAAAGTTGAAAAAAAAAAAAAATAGACTGACACAATGTATTTGTCCTGTAGTTTAATGATTGGTGTAAATAGTTGTTGAAGGATACATGACTAAAAAGAAAACAAATTTAGTGGTGATACAAAGATCACTTGACATCTGTGTGAGATCTTCCATAATTGTTCAAAACAGCTTCTTGTGTAAAAGTTGAGACACACTTAGACATCAACACTCACATTACAAACATCTAAAATGATGACAACCAAAAAATATTCAAATCTAAATAGTAACAATTCAGCTGCAAAATTATTCATGCCAAAATGCATGCTGGGAGCCATGAATGAGTTTTGTATGCTGGCATGGAGCATGTCACCATTGTTGCATTTCATATAATGATTGTTGATGTCTGCGAGTGTCTAACTAACACCATAGTTCTTAACTTCTTTTTTACAATATTGTTTCATAATTTTTCTGAATTTCTGATTGCCGCAGTAGTATTACATGGTCTGATGCAGTAAAAATGTCTGAACACACTGTTTAAGCAGCAGTGTTTCTCAACCCTGGTCCTGGAGGACCCCCAACACTGCACATTTTGAAAGTCTCCTCTGTCTGACACACTCATTTCAGGTAGTGGAGTTTCTTCTAATGAGCTGATGAGTTGAATCAGGTGTGTTTAATTAGGGAGAAAGACAAAACCTGCAGTGTTGGGGGTCCTTCAGGACCAGGGTTGAGAAACACTGAGCTAGAGTAAAACAAATAATACAACCAAGAATCAAGAGTCCAAATACAGAAAACACATATCACTGTAATGGTGACTTCAAATGTTTGTTCCTTATTCTTTCAGTGTCATCACTAATGGTCATTATCTGGGTTCGGGTTTGAGTCGTTCGTTCATCACATCACAGCCCCATAGACAAGGCTATGTAAGCAATCCTAAGGAACCAATCCTGAGCTCTTGTAGGCGGAGCCTCATTTGAATGACAGGGACCTTGATAAGTAACTGAAGAGTTTTATTTCTGTTATAGATTGAGAAACATGATGTAACAGTGGAATTAAAAGCAAGCTGATGAGTTGTTATTGTGTAAAAGTATATGTGAAACAACAATGGACAGTGCATAATTTTACAGTCTAAAAGTGCTCAATATGATCAGCTTCTATTATTCTGTCTTTTATGTTCCTGTAATTAAAGTGATCAGTTTTATTTGTGATGGTCTCATATGTGGTTGTTCAAACCCCCAAACTACCACCAGAGTGTGTTAACCTGCTGACTCATCATAGTAATGCATCATGACGCAGCACCAATCAGGATCGGTCTAGTTTCACATGTGCTTCAGATGCTTGCATGCTGAGGGCGTTCCCCAAAGTGTCGTCAAGACGATGCAGCGAGAGTTTCCTCGAAAGGGAACAACACATATACCATCACTTGAAATACTTCTACAGTAATAAAGTCTTTAGTGAATAAATGGTGACTATTAAAGGGTTATTCATAGAAATAAAGACAGTCTCCGTTCAGTCTCTATACACTCTCAGAAAATAAAGTACATAATTGTACCTTTAGGGGTACAATGGCTTGTCACTGGGGCTGTACCCTCAATGGTACAAATTTGTACCCTTATGATTTGTACCTTAAGACACCAGTTTTGTACCTTTATTTAACAGTACAAAAATTGACCCTTCAAAAAGGGTACAAAATTGGCTTTGACAGCGTACAATCGTTGACTATAATGATATATACATATTTTACACACACATGCTGAATTAAAATCAGAATTTATTAAATCCTTTTCATTTTCACATTTTACAACATTTCATTTGAAACACATTTTTAAACATTCCATATGAGTCCATCTTCCCGGGTGTTAAAAAGTAACACTGAAGCAGTGTTAAAGTTAATGAGATAATTGATTGATGATTGAGTGATGATTGACAATTAGTGGAGACACCTGATGTTAATAAGCAGAATCACTGAAGGAAAGAGAGAAAAAAGGTGTTAATTAATGTTTTATGGAATGTTTAATTTCAAGTCACCATGAAAGAGGTCAGCGTTTGCTTTAGTTGGGCTCTTGACTCTTTACCTTTTATTATAAATTTTTCTCTGGCTGCTCCAACTTTGTGTTTGTAAAGCACATTTGTTATGGTCAGAGAAAATAGGATCTGGTCACAATATAATTTGATATAATCATCATGTGATGGCCTGATGTCATTTAGAGTCCAAATCTCTGACTGTGTGCTTGATGTGTAGCTTTAGTATTAATGATTGTAGTCCTGTGATTTTACAGCTTGAGATCCAACAATAGTATGAGATTTTTTCTTTTTTTTCTTTTTTTTTTAAGAATAATAGATTATGCACTAAAGCTTCAGTGTTTAAACACACACAGACATCAAGAATCAGCATCTGATTCTCAAGAACGGTGATGATAAATAAATACAAAATACTGACAAACAGATCAACTCTGAACATCACAAAACAAGCTACTGTCACAACAAAACAACAGAAAAATAAAAGCAAACATGAACAATCTACGAAAATTACAGGACAATTCAGCTGCATAATTTATTCATGCAGCAATGCATGATGGGAGCCATGGATGAGTTTTGATTGGTGGCTCCCATCATGCACTGCAACATGAAGCACTTTGTTTGATTGTCACCATTGTTGACATTGTTTCATATGCTGATTCTTGATGTCTGTGTGTGTTTCAAAAAAAACCTTCAGACTATTAAAGTTCTGCTGGATCTCAAGCGGTAAAAGAGATTTACTATAAAGAAATAATATAACATCTAAATCACCAGTTAATACTGGATGTCACCAATGAATCTGTCCATTTCACAACGAGAAAACACAACCATTATGACTGTGCTTCCCAAAGCATTGTAAACCTAAATTGATCAACTTTGGCTCACAGCACTTTTTGGGAAACACAGCTCAGATCATAGTTTCTCCGGCCATAACAAATGTGCTCTACAAACACAAAGTTAGAGCAGCCAGAGATAAATTAATGTTAATAAATAGAGTCAAGAGCCCAACTAAAGGAAATGCTTTTCACCATCATGGTGACTTCAAACTAAACTTTCATTGAAACATTAACATCTAAACATCTGTTAATTCTCAATAAGAACTTTTGTTGATGTATGACAGAAATAAAATCAAACTGGTTAATAATAAGTGTAATAATGTTTAATGGCTGGAAGTCAGTTGTAGTTGTTGTGTCTCTCTCTTTTTCTCTTGTTGTTTCTTCAGTGATTCTGCTTATTATCATCAGGTGTCTCCACTAATTGTCAATCATCACTCAATCATCAATCAATTATCTCATTAACTTTAACACCGCTTCAGTTTTACTTTTTAACACCCGGCAAGATGGACTCATATGTAATGTTTCAAAATGTGTTTAAAATGAAATGCTGTAAAATGTGAAAATGAAAAGGATTTAATAAATTCTGATTTTAATTCAGTGTGTGTGTGTGTAAAATATATATATCTCATTATAGTCAACGATTGTACGCTGTCAAAGCCAATTTTGTACCCTTTTTGAAGGGTCAGTTTTTGTACTGTTAAATAAAGGTACAAAATTGTCACCAAAGGTGCAAAACTGGTTTCTTAAGGTACAAAGCACAAGGGTACAAATTTGTACCTTTGTACCATTGTACCCCTAAAGTTACAATTATGTACTTTATTTTCTGTGAGTGTATCCAGACTTCCTTTGGTGGGTCAGTAACCTGAGCCATCAAAAGTTTTAGCATAGTGAAGTCCTGAACATACACTTACACCCATGCCAGTTTCTAGTTCCTTTTTACATGTACAGGTCATTTCGACATATGCATTGCAAGCATATTATTTGATGCTTATATGAGGAAATAAGCCAAACTACTGAAAAAACTCCTTCCTGTATAAATGCGTGTGTATTTTTGTTAGATCAGAGTAGTTTAATAAAGTTTTGTGCTGTGTGCTTACAAATGACTGCCTTAAACTTTAGATTTTTGCTACCCTGCTCACAACAGTAATTATATTATTACCATTGACCATGGGATAATATTTTGTCCAGAATTGGTAAAATACCCTAATCTCAACTTTTCGCTGGACGAATAGTTGATAAAGCATTCAGACTTAATTTTGAATCAATTACAGTTTCATTACCTTTGAGTTATAATTGATCCGATTGGCCCTTACAGTAGAGATGATAAAAATTGGGGTGATATGATCATATTCTTCAATAAACTCAAAAATTAAGTTTTTCTTGCAATGTTATTCATATTTCAAATAACATTCAAACAAAGGACAATTTATAGTCTGTCTCACTTTCAAGTCCTTTTAGGTCATCCAAGAATCAGTCATTTGGTCCCAAACAAACAAATGCCCCCTTCTGACCTTCCTAGAAGATGTACAGGACATTTTGACATTTACGTTGTAAGCATATTTTTTAATGCTCAAAACATGAATTAAGCAAAATAATCATAAAAACTCCATCTTCCTCAAAACACTCTCATTACACTTTTTTAGAAAAGGCATTTGACCTCCATCAAGAAAATTTCCATCACACTCAAATGCAACAGAAATAATGACGGACAACATTTTCTTGCTGAGCATTTCCCATTTTTAAAGGGGTCATGAACTGCGTTGGTTTATTGTTTTATAATGTTTCCTGGGGTGCACTTATAATGTTAATATGATTTCTACATCAAAAATTGTCATAATTTATAAATAAAAGGCATTTTTCCCAGTCTGATTTTAGCCTCTGGTTTGAATGCTCTGTTTTAAGGGGCGTGTCTCTGTGAGACTTCAGTGTAAACGCCCACTGCTGTGATTGGCTGACATCTTTCCATTTTTTAAATAGTCAAGTTTTACTCTCTCTTTTAGCACGTTTTTACTATTACAGCTCTCAAGGTTAACTAATCATGACAAGTGCTGCATTACATTTAGATCTATGGCATTATATTTAGATTGTGGCATGAAAGGTTGCAGTGATGAACATTGTATAGCCGATCACAGACATGTTGTTGAGCGCATGAAAGCAGTGATCTCATCATTGCAACTCAATTTCTGTACACTAAATGCTTTCATCTTCACTAACAGTGCAAACGCAATATAACTAAGAGATTCGCTCAATAAAACGGGAGTTTTGCACGTCAGTCACTGATAAACTCACGCTGTTTGATTGACAGGTTCAGCACGTGCTGCTCCAACGATTGCAAAGAGAGCTTTCTTTGAGCGCTTTCTTTATATAATCACTGTTAAATAACAGATTATTTTGTAATCCTCAACAGCATGTTTATTGCTTGGTAGCTCGAACCGGTTTAGTACCACATAGGCCTATGTTACTTAGGCTACCTGTTCTATTTCATGTCATGTGCGAATCTGTGGACGGGGCTAAACGGGCAGTGATGAAGTAGGCGTTAATCTTCTTCTGCAGAGGCGGTGCTTGCTGCACTTTGACGTCATAGATCCTTACTTTGTAAATCCTGTTGTTTGCTGGGTCTCATAGTTGAGTTACACACCTGTTTCATGTTCCTTTGATAATCCTTGTGTATATAAGCCCTCTGTTCTCATTGTTCTTCGGATCTAAACTACACTGTGCCTGTGACAGAACACCATCTATGTGTGTGGCGACCAGGGCGGACGAGAGCCGTGAGGGAACGGCGCGAGGCCGGTGGCGCGAGTGTTAATGAGCTTCACCTGGGAGGCGCACCGGCCTTGATTCCCTCACGGAGGAGCTCTGGGAGCATAAAAGGAGGAGCGACTACAGTGAAGGACAAGAGAGGACCAGGCCTGGACTTTATTTTATGTTTTATTATGTTTGTGTGGCATTATTTTCGTTTTGTTCTTTGTTTATTTTGGCATTAAAGTTGTGTTGAACGTTCGCCGGTTCCCGCCACCTTCTTCCCACATCTACTAACCTCGTTACATTGGTGCCGAAACCCGGGAGGAAGGAGGGACATGCTGTCGGAGAGCCCTCGCTGCTGAGGGGGATCGCGGTGCTGCGGTGGTGCTGGAGCCTAGTGAAAGGTGGGACGGAGACCCGGATGCCGAGGTGGGGTGGCTGCCGTCCAGGAGGGAGCGGAGGAGTCGCCGCCGTCCGCCATGAAGGGGAGGAGCAGGGGACGGGGGACTTGCTGCCGGCTGCCCTCAGCCGGAGGAGCCATCGCCGGCCGCCAGGAGGTGGTCGAGGATCGGGCCGTCCACCAAGCGTCCAGTGCCATCGCATGTGGCACCGCGAGGAAAAGCCTCTCGGCAGGCTGAGGACCGAGCGGCAGTGTGTCTGGGAACCGGACCCAGAATTTTTTTTTCTCTTTTTTTCCTCTCTCCCCTGTCTCGTCCTGTCGCTCCCCTTGCTTCTGTCTCCTTTCTCTCGTCTCGTCTGTCCTTACCCCCAGGTGCTGCGGCCGCCGAGACAGGCCCCGGGGGGAGTAGAGCGCAGTCTCGGGAGTACCCCCCGGCCTGCGAGGGGCGATGGGGGTATGTGGCGACCAGGGCGGACAAGAGCCGTGAGGGAACGGCGCGAGGCCGGTGGCGCGAGTGTTAATGAGCTTCACCTGGGAGGCGCACCGGCCTTGATTCCCTCATGGAGGAGCTCCGGGAGCATAAAAGGAGGAGCGACTACAGTGAAGGACGAGAGAGGACCAGGCCTGGACTTTATTTTATGTTTTATTATGTTTGTGTGGCCAGCAGACATCCGCGAGGGTCTGCCGGCATTACTTTCGTTTTGTTCTTTGTTTATTTTGGTATTAAAGTTGTGTTGAATGTTCGCCGGTTCCCGCCTCCTTCTTCCCACATCTACTAACCTCGTTACAATGTGTTACCCACACATAATGTGACCCATGGCCTATTTAGCTGGCCAAAACACCTAAAGGGGGGAAACTGGATAGAAATCCGAAGAAAGCATAAGAAGAACTGGATATACCTGCGGGAGTAACGTAGGCCAGCTGGTAGAGAGATGTGTAGGTAAACTTCACTTCCTGACCTCAAGAGGCGCACTAGTGACACACATCAGAGATAGTGGTCTTTAGCCTGCTTGTTAGTGTGCCTGCCTCCCATGCCGGCGATCCGGGTCTGAGTCCCTCTCGGAGTGGGGCAGCTAGGACCCAGAGGGGTTACACTGATTACTGCTTCTCCTAGAGCAGGGGGATTGCTCCTAAAATCCTAATTATACTAAACTTCAAATTTTAAGACTGGTTATAGCAACCATACAACTGCATAAAATCTTGAAACCCCTGCCAAACACAGCTTAGGCATAACATTTTGTGTCATAACATTTATGTTTCTGCATTTTTGTGAAACTGAGGTTCGTTTGAGACTTATACAGACTTATATCACATTCACGTTGACTTACTGATGTTACAGCAACACAGCAAATGTCCGGCAAATCAGCAACACCCTCTACTCATGTGTCCTCTCCTACTTCCTCCGTTTGGTCTGTTTTCATCATTTCACCTCTGATGGATGAGTGACTCACTGAAACACGGTAGAACAATTTCAGATTTCTCTGTTCTAGTTCATTCTGTCACATTACTTTTGTAAGACACTGGAAAAAGTAATTATTTTTTATTGCTTTTATGTTGTTCTTGCTTGATTTATTTTAAAAATTTAGCTGTTACATGAGTGAGTATTCTGAGAGTCTATTTACGTCTGTACATTTACATTTGTTTTCTCCTCATGTATAGTTTTTCATGATACCCTGGCAATAAATAATAATAAGGTCCCACTTAATATTAGGTTGCCTTAACTAATATGTACTTACATTTAAATTAATCATTTGATACAGTGCACTTATTGTGTACAAACATGTTTTACATTGTAGTTATATTTTAAAAGTACCTGCATGTAATTACATCTGTAATTAATTTATGTAATTAAATTTATAATTACTCTGTTGATCCATCCCTTACACCTTAACCAACCCTTAACCTACCCATACCTACCCAAACCTGTTCCTAAACTTACCCGTAGCAGCAAAAGTGTTTTGCAATACAATATGAACACAATAAGTACATTGTACTTATTCTGATTTAAGTACATAGTAGTTAAGGTCACCTAATATAAAGTGGGACCAATAATAACAACAACAACAACAACAATAATCCACATGTCAATGATTCTGTGCACTGTCAGAGAGGGAATGAAAAATGGTCAAGAAATGTTGAACTGCCTTTTGGATGTAAAAATTTTTAATAGTATGAATAGTATGAAAGTGAACCTCAGAGATCAGAATTAAATAAAAAATGTATGATATGACCCTTTAAATGTAAGTTTGCATTATATTAACTAAATTCACAGTAACTAATTGGTTGTTGTAGGTGTTGCTATGATGATGCCAGTCAGAATGGCTCCTAAACTTCCCCTGATGTTTTTGCTCATGTTTTATGGTGAGTCACTGACTTTACAGCAACACTTCTTTTTTTTTTTACTTTAGTTTAGCCATTTTTTTTTTATAATTTATTATGAAATATGTTTCTGGGGTTTAGTATTGAAATGCTTTTGAATTTTGACCACGTCAATTCACCTTTATTCATGTTGTCTAAAAAGCAGCTTTACAGAAATAAACAGGAAAGTAATGATCAATGATGTAAAGTTCTCAACCGATAATTTCTGTGCAGTAAAGTCAATAATTTTGCTAAATATTAGTGTCCCCAACTAAACAACCAATGGTGACCCAAACTCCATCTGAAGGAAATGGAGAAAAAAATCTTGGCAGAAACCAGACTCAGGGAGGCAGTTCTTCTCTGGCCAGACGAACAAACATGGTGTGGTTTAATTCCAGGATGCAGAATGCATCTCAGGTCAGATTGAGGAATGATATAGTTCAGAATATTTCATCCATTTCCTTATACTTGATGATTTTGGTACAACATGTCGACATATGAAAGGAGGAGGAGTCGTAGCTGGCCATAGGGGTGTTTGGTACTCTTAACTGAAGGTCGATAGCTATGTAGTCATCAAGGTCTTCACAAGGGATCTGTCTATTCGGTTGTTAAGTCTGACGTCACGCAGCAGCGCTTCCGGGTCCAAACATTCTCATACCACAAGAAAACAACAAATGTTGCTAATATATACACACGATGTGGTGTAATACTACAATATATATATATATATATATATATATATATATATATATATATATATATATATATATATATTTATAATTATAACCGTTATCTCCATACCAATGTTCCAGATGGCCAGACAATGATTCATCTTTTATAAATTGTTAAAATATTAATGTCTGTGATGCTGTGAGCAGAGAGACTGTAGACTGTAAGTATTTAAAATGTTTAACTATTTAAAATGATTGATGGTTAATATGAATAAATAGCGCTCATAAACAGCCATTGATGGCATTCTCAAGTGAAACGAGTCGAGGCTTGGACCCAGAAACGGCGTTCCTTACGTCATGACTTAACAGGCAGCTTGTCTAGTTGTCAAGGTCTCCGCTGGCATCCAGGGCTGTTGTGGTCATATCTTGGTGCAGGTCCACCATCTAGTCTGGATACATTATGGATCTGGATGATTATGGTAACCTCAGGATAAGAATGACACAGACAGACAAATATTAGCGTAGATACTATTACTTATTACTAACTTTGTCCAGACTGTCCTCCAAAAATACATGACCCTATAGGTCATTTTTCAAGCACCTTATTAAGACCTATTTTTCCATTTTAAAGTCATGCGCCCTCTAGCTTGCATAAAAATAATGACAGTGTCGTGTTTGTTACGTATGCTGCTGAATAGATGAGGCGAATACGGAAATCCACAGGATATAGGCTTTAATAATAATCCAGGAAACGAGAGACAGCTTAACATACATGTAGCAACAATCAAGAACAGACAAGGAGTGCAGGGAAAGTGTCCAACTTAAAGGGAGTGCTGATGAGGAACAACAGGTGCAGGGAATCCAGGGAGATGGCGGGAACACTGATGAGGGAGTGAAGACAGGTGCGCAGAACAGGAGGATACTGGGAACTGGAGTTCGGGACGGACGTGGATGTAACATTACCTCCCCTTCCCCGGAAGGCGTGTCCTCACCCACGGCTCCAGACCTGCCATGAGGGCAGAGGACCTAGTACCGCCCTGGAGACCTACAGGCAGGTGCGGGGGGTGCAGAGGTCTCCAGGGCGGTACTAGGTCCTCTGCCCTCATGGCAGGTCTGGAGCCGTGGGCGGCCATGGCTGGTCATGGGCCGAGGACGACCATGGCGGGTCTGGAGCCAGGGATGGCCACGGTGGGTCTGGAGCCAGGGATGGCCACGACGGGTCTGGAGCCAGGGATGGGCACGACGGGTCTGGAGCCAGGGATGGCCACGACGGGTCTGGAGCCAGGGATGGCCACGGCGGGTCTGGAGCCAGGGATGGCCACGGCGGGTCTGGAGCCAGGGATGGCCACGACGGGTCTGGAGCCAGGGATGGCCACGGCGGGTCTGGAACCAGGGCAGGCCACGGTGGGTCTGGAGTCAGGGATGGCCATGGCGGGTCTGGAAGAAGGGATGGCCACGGCGGGTCTGGAGTCAGAGATGGCCATGGCGGGTCTCCGAGCCCACCCTCATCTTTCCCACCCACTGGTACCCTTCCCCCCCAAAAAAAAATTATTTGGGAGACACAGGGATTTGAAGGGCCCGTGGGTAACAGGAGTGGGTTCAGCGGCGGTTGGAGTGGGCTTGTGACAGGCTGGAGCAGGTTCGGGACAGGCTGGAGCAGGCTCGGAACAGGCTAGAGCAGTAGTGCTTACCCTGGGGCATGTGTCAAAAAGTGATTTATTGCTTCCGGTACCACACCCTTCCGGACCACCCATGTCGTCCCCCCTCCCCCACATGACCTTGAGTGTCCAGCTGTGTCAACACAACCTTTGACCCCGATGTCATTGACCTATGACCTCCGGATATTAGGATGAATGTAATGTTGTTTGTGTTTGTCCATCTGGCTGTTGACCTGTGACCTTCGGATATTAGGATGAATGTAATGTTGTTTGTGTTTGTCCATCTGGATGTTGACCTGTGACCTCCGGGAGTGAATGATCGTTTGACCCGGTTGTTTGAACAGATATTTCGGGGCTGTCGCATTCCGTCACAGGGGCTTTTGTATGTGGACATCCTCTTCGTCTCAATGAGAAAAAATTATATTTTACCAATAGGGTCAATGCAATATACACACTCTCTCTCTCTCTCTCTCTCTCTCTCTCTCTCGCTCTCTCACACACACACACACACACACACACACACACACACACACACACACACACACATCATGGTGTAAAAACCTTTTCACAGAACAGGATAACACATCGTTCCAATAGACCACCTCATATTCATCCCAATACAATTAGTGACTATTTAAGGATGCCCAAAATGTTTATGGCTTTTTAGAACAATAATCCCAATACAATGGTTGTCTGTTTAAGGATGCCGAAAATGTTTATGGTTTGTTACCACAAACATCCCAATACAATAGGCAACTGTTTAACACCGCTGAGATATTTACATAGCGCTGTTCTCACAAGAGACGCGTGAACCCAGGTGGTCTACCAAGAGAGTTTTGCACGGACCTCTGGCGCCATCTTTTGGACACTGATGAAAAGGCCAGTCTGAGCGAAACGTAATGTTAGGTATAATCTGATCTATTTTTTAACAATATATATATATATATATATATATATATATATATATATATATATATAGGCTCTGTGATCAATCTCCCAACGGATCTGCCATTATATAAAAACAGTAAATTATAATACTATAAGCAATCACAATTATAAGTTATTTGTAATTTTTAATTTTGAATTTGGTAATATCTATCTATCTATCTATCTATCTTATATATATATATATATATATATATATATATGCTTGTTTATAGTTATATGAAAAACTCTGTCAAATGTTTTCATTATTTGAGTAATTTCGTGACGCAACACGGGGTCGCCCACCCCTACAGCCCCAGCTGGGGTTAAAAGCGGGTCATCCGAGTCCGACTTTCACAGTCTTTTCACATCTTTATTGAAACTCTGCCAGAAGTCTTCCAGAAGCTACTTCGTTGTCCAGAAGAAAATGTCACGAGGTAAGAATATTTCTTTTAATTTTGCTGTCTTGATGTGTTGAAATTGCTATCGTTCATTTTTACTTTACGAGGTTGTTGCGATATAGGATTTTCAAAAAAGCAATGTTTTACTTTTGTCCTCAATATAGCGTGATTGTATTTTTCTACATTACAAATATATCATGATCAAATAATTAAAACATAACTGCATGCGCAGACTTTTATTTACGGTCAATGCCGTTTTCCTGTTCCGGGTTATGCCGTTATCAACTTGGTTTTAAGTAATGATTTTTGGTTCTGATCAGTTTCTGTTACGGTTTTAGTACGATTCAAACATAAATAGTGGTGTTTGATGTGATTTTACACAAATGTTTTAAACGTAATGTAAATGTTTAATGTTTTCGGGAGTGCTATTCACTTTTTGGGCACAAGATGGAGCCATTTTGCCACCTGTTTGATTCCCAGTAAATTTAATTCTGGTTTGGATGCTAAATACAGGCATTTCTGCATGTGCTGTGTTCTTGGTATTTCTACATTTTTTAAAAGTAAACATATTATATTGTATTTTGGATTACTGTACATGCTTTAACATGATATGTAAATGTTTAATGTTTTCGGGAGTGCTATTCACTTTTTGGGCACAAGATGGAGCCATTTTGCCACCTGTTTGATCCCCAGTAAATTTAATTCTGGTTTTGGATGCTAAATACAGGCATTTCTGCATGTGCTGTGTTCTTGGTATTTCTACATTTTTAAAAGTAAACATATTATATTGTATTTTGGATTACTGTACATGCTTTAACATGATATGTAAATGTTTAATGTTTTCGGGAGTGCTATTCACTTTTTGGCTACAAGATGGAGCCATTTTTGCTATTTTGCTTGTTTACCAGTAGATACAATTGTTTACATGCTATTCCCTTTTTTGACCACAAGATGGTGCCATTTTGCTATTTTGCTTGTTTACCAGTAGATGCAATTCTGGTTTGGATGCTAAATACAGGCATTTCTGCATATGTTGTGCTAGTTCTTAATAATAATAATAATATGCATAAATATGTGAAATTAGTCTGACATTGAATCAACCGTTTTAACAGGTCTATTTGCCCCGTAGGTTCAAACATCGAACTGAATGCTTTTGATTCAATTGACTTTTGTGAGTAAACATTATTATTTTTACTTTTACTTCTGTTCATGTAAATTACAAAATTACAAATGTCATCTGTCTTATTTTACAGTAACAACACCAACATTTAACATAGGCGGCGCAGACCCGGGTAAATACATGTTCTCACGTAATATGTAAATCATAAAAATTACAATTGTCATTTGTCTTATTTGCAGTATCAGACCAGGCATTTGTTGCAGAAACCTCAGACAATGGTACATATATGCTCTCATGTGATATGGTTTTAGTAATGTTTATGTCAAATCAGCATGTCAAATTTTCATATCTATTTTGAAAGTAATTGAAATATGTGATAATATGTTTTGTTTTAATTTAGAATTAATCCAGCTAGTCACACAACCAGGCTTTATAGATCTCACACAAGAGCAAGGAGGGGCCGAAAGGCAGGACCAGGGCGCCACCCCCAGTGAGATCGTATTAAGAAATGGTACCCCGCCTATAACGCCGTCATCAAGAAACAATGACGTTGTAATATCTAACGCAGACACAATAGACCTTACTTCAGATGAAGATCTTCAGGGTGATGACTACGAACCACCCGCAAAGAAAAGAATCATTGGTGTCGTCACCCCTATGAGGATACATATACCCGCGGTAAATGACGGTAAAGAACATTATTCATTATTTTAGGTTCATTGACTGAAATAATCCTGAAAATATGAAGTATAGGTGAAAATCTTGACGTTATCTGCTATTTTTTACAGAAAGACAAACGTCGGCGAGTGTACTAAGATGGTCTGATTCACAGCTAAATGCTTGGGACCAGGCGTCATGGGCAAGCGAAGATGACGCACCAACGAGAGGCGGCCAAACCCCGTATCCATCACAAGAAGAACCAGTAGAACAAGACCAAGAACCTGCACACGAACACACACATGAACAAGAACAAGACCAAGAAGATCAAGAAGAAGAAGGAGAAGACGGCAACGTGTCAGTGGCTTCGAGCAATAGTTCATCTCGAGGTCACCAGCGCAGTGAGCGCATTGAAGCAACGCTCAATCATACCCTTACCGAAGTGCTGGCAATACACACGCGTATGGATGGAATTGAAACCCGTTTGGATGATATTATCCGCCTTTTAAATGAGCAGATGACAATGAATGAGAGAGGGTTCGGGTGTGTACTATCTAACGGTAATGAAAATCTGAGAGAGAAAAGACTGATGGTGGATCTTCTATGTGCAACTCACAGAGATGTACAAGAGATCAGACATTTTCACAATTGAATGTTTGTCTGTTTTATTACACTATGATTTGTATATTCTTTCACCTGTTATGAATTTTAAAATTTCCGTCTGAATGTTTTTATATTTTGTAGCAAACCGTTTTGATACCATTACTGTTTTTGAACAAAATAAATATTAAAATGGCCGATGAGAAATGTTTTTGTGGAGACAAAATGCATTCCTGTCAACCAGACCATTCTCTCACAGAGCTGTTACAGCGTGAGCTTGACTTGCATACTGATAACTCTGACCAAAGGTGTGATAGATTACGACAGATGTTAAATATGTATCCAGAATCTGTAGAAATGTCTTTAAATGATGTTTCGTTACAACGTTCTTATAATTTGGATGATTTAGAAATGTTTGTAGCACAATCACACACCGTTGACCTGTGTGATCGATTACAGAGTTTATTAAATGACAACTCCATACCCAACGTACAAGATGGTGCTGGTCTAAATAATGGCTCAAAATGTAATGATCCTACACTCTCCACAGATAGCGGCGGCAATATCCCTCCATCATCTATCGGTGATGCTACCCCTACCGGTACCGAAAATTCTGATCAGCCAACGTCTGACAACTCAGCTCGCCCAACAGGTAATCAGGCTGTTGAACTCCCGTCCAGTAGTATTACCGATAGACCTCAGACACAACGTCCCGACATTGACGCACTGATTAGACACGGTGGTTCCGTAAACGGATATCATGTTTTACCAAGACCACGCTTCAACAGCGTACAATTGCGTAGGACGATGAATCTGAGAGAAATCAACTCTAATGATTTGGCCTCATATCATAATTTTTTACACAATACCTTCAGCGATATAGTGACGTTTGCGCGAGATATTGGTGGAGACGGGTGTGTTATCAATTTATCCATGTCCGCTCCTTCTTTGAGAACTCCCATTAATACTGTTTTAACATCAGGGAGTAATTATGACGTCGGTATGTTTCTGGATCAATTTGAAAAAGTTTTACAGAGTGACGACCAGATATTGACGGATGACTCGGTCGAGATTGATGCGAACATAGCCATTAACAGACAAGGCGGTGGTCGGGTACGTCGCAAACTCACCGATTTGGCTTGTCACGAGGTGATTAAGCGTAAAAAAATGTCGTTATTCTGCCCGTTAAACATCTCGAATAATCTATGTTTCTCCATCTGTCTCGCTCATTTTCTCAACCCCCAGTTACCCGAGAGCGAACTAGAAAGAATGGCGACCATTATCCACAACAATGCGGGGTTCTCCATCCACAATAAAATTGGACTGGACAACATAGCGTCGTTCGAAACCCTGTTAGGTATCAAAATCGTCGTTTTTTACAGACCGACCGCCGGTACGATAGAAACATTCAAAAATCAGGATGAACCTCATCCTAAAACAGTATGCCTCTATCTGCATGACGCTCATTACTACATGATACTGAATTTGACGGCATTCATAGGCGCTGATTACGTGTGTGAATTTTGTTATAAAGGTTACACAAATCGCAGAGATCATCATTGTAACTACGTATGTAACGTGTGTCATGACCCCGAATGTCACAGATTCCCTAAAAAACCGGTGCACTGTCCCGATTGCCTGCGTTTCTGTAACTCCGCTTACTGCTACGAGAATGCATAAAAAACCTACCCCAGATGGAGGTAATCCTCCGTGCGATGTTATAAAATATTGCAAACTATGCAACAGGCGATACACTGTTGCTAGAAAACCGCACGAATGCGCCCCTCATCGATGTGTACATTGTCACGAAGTTCTTCAACCTCTCGGTGTACATAACTGTTTCATACAGCCTCTTACACCCAAGCAACCCTCCACAAATTACATTTTCTACGATTTCGAAACTCGTTATGAAAATGGGAAACACGTCGCCAATTTTGTTTGCGCAATCACTTTTAACGGAAAGAGATTTGTAGCCGAAGGCGTCGACTGCATCGCGAAGCTAATCACCCGATTCAGGCAACCCAGATATAAAGGGTACTGTTTCATTGCCCATTACGCGTCTAGATTCGACTCCTTTCTAATTCTGGAGTATTTTTGCAAAGCGGGTCTTAAGCTCGACGTCATAATGCAGGGATGTAAATTAATCTTCATGTATGATGACGCTTTTGACCAGCGGTATATTGACAGCTATGCATTTATCCCAATGGCCCTCTCAAAGATGCCTTCTGCGTTAAACCTGAGCACCGTAGAAAAAGGCTACTTCCCACATCTTTTCAACAGAGTCGAAAATGAGAGTTATGTCGGCCCCTACCCTGACAAGAAGTACTACAACTACGATAACATGTCCGATAAGGATCAGGCAAAGTTTGACGCGTGGTACGGCACAACTACTGATAAAGTGTTTAACTTTAAGAACGAGTTGTACGATTACGGCGTGAATGACGTCGTTTTGCTGCGCGAAGGGTGTATGAAATACCGCGAGGCATTCATAGAGTGCACCAAGCTCGATCCATTCGGATTCACGACGTTAGCAAGCTGTAGTATGGGAGTCTTCAAAACACACTATCTCGAAAAAGATACGCTGGCTCTGACGCATAACAATGCATACGTTCAACAGAGTAAGACGTACTCGAGCGCATCGATCGAATGGTTAGAGTTTGTAAAAAAGACTCGAAACGTCGACATTCATCACGCTTTAAACCACGGCGAAGTGTCGGTCGGTCGTTATTTTTTAGACGGCTACTTTGAGCAAAATGGGACTAGGCATGGGTTGGAATACAACGGATGTTTTTACCATGGACATTCGTGTCGCTTTGAACCTCATCAGAGACACCCCCTGTCGGGTGTAACCTATGGGGTTCTCAGGAGACAGGTTTGACGACAAGGTTGAAATTCTGCAGAACGCATACGGTTTACAGATGGAAGTGATCTGGGAATGCGAATGGGACAAGATGAAAAAGACTGACCCTGCTGTGATGGAATTTATGAGCACTTATTCCGCCCCAGAGAGGTTGAAGCCGCGAGAGGCGTTGTTCGGCGGACGTACGAACGCATATAAACTCTACCACAAAACGCGCGAAACTGAGAAAATAAGTTACTTGGATTTTACCAGTTTATACCCGTTTTGTCAGGCTAGAAAAAGCTATCCGATCGGTCATCCTCAAATCATTTTCAAAGATTTTGAACCTATCGAAAATTATTACGGTTTAATAAAAGCTACCGTCTACCCTCCGCGCAAATTATTGCATCCTGTTCTCCCTTACAGATGCAACGGTAAACTGATGTTCCCGTTATGTCGCACATGCGCTTGCGATCAAAACCAAACAACAAACTGCGACCACAACGACGAGGAGAGGGCGCTCGAGGGGTGTTGGGTCAGTATCGAACTTTTAAAAGCCATCGAGAAGGGGTACGTCGTCGCGAAAATAGACGAGGTATGGCACTTTCCGCAACAATCAGACACATTGTTTAGCGAATACGTAAAGACGTTTTTGCGGTTGAAACAACAAGCATCGGGGTACCCGTCAAACGTTGTCACAGACAGTGACAAAGAGACTTACATTCAGAGTTATTTTGAAAAAGAGGGGATACAACTTGATCCTGAACATATCAATCATAACCCCGCACAGAGGTCCATCAACAAATTACTGTTAAACAGCCTTTGGGGGAGGTTCTCGATGAGGGAGGGGCTACCTCAAACCACGCTCGTGAACGATCCCGAACTTTTCACCAGAATAGTTTTTGGCGAAACCGAGACCATGACATATTTCACTTTTGTCTCGGACGACGTAGCGCTTGTCCAACATCGTCCTAAAAAGGGAGACGTTGTTGAGACTCGTGACATTAATGTATTTGTAGGTGCGTTTACAACCGCGCACGCTCGGTTGGAATTGTACCAACTCATGGACAAACTAGGCGACCGTCTCTTGTACTCCGACACAGACAGCGTCATTTTTGTGTCTAGGGACGGTGACTGGGAGCCACCTCTGGGTGATTATTTGGGGGAGCTGACAAATGAGATAGATGACGGTGATTATATCACAGAGTTTTGCTCCAGCGGCCCAAAATCTTACGGTTATCGCACGGCCAAAGGTAAAGTGTGCATGAAAGCTAAGGGTATAACGTTGAACGCTAAAAATTCCCAAGCCATCTGTCTGGATAGCCTTATCGGTCTGGTTGACGGTTATGTGACTTTGTCTGATGATACGCAATACATCCTGGCTCACACTGAAAACATTGTGAGGAATAAAAAGACGCTCACTTTGCATAACAAGTCAGTCGTTAAAAGGTTTAAGGTGGTGTATAATAAGCGCAGACTTCTGTCCGACTTCACCACCCTTCCTTATGGCTACTGAACCTACGATGCACAGAGGGTCCCGGGATGTTTCTGATTTTGATTTCAGACTTCAGTTCCCATTCAGTTGTGTGATAAGTGGACCTTCAAATTCAGGGAAGAGTTATTTTGTAAAAAAACTGTTGGAAAATGGCATGAATTTGATTTCTAAAAAAATTGAAAACATTGTTTTTTTGTATGATTGCTGGCAACCATTGTACGATGAATTACTTAAATTGTATGACATTAAATTTGTGGAAGGAATTCCCCCGTGTCTGGATGATGATGATTTACTACCTGTCAGTAAAACCAACCTACTCATTTTGGATGATTTGATGGGAGTGGCCTGCGGGAACAAGTCTGTCGAAAAGGCCTTTACGCAATTTGTGCACCACCGCAATCTCAGCGTTATATACATCACTCAAAACTTATTTGTCCAAGGTAAATCCAGCAGGACCATTAGCTTAAACACAAATTACTTAATTCTGTTTAAAAACCCGCGGGATGCCAATCAAGTGGCTGTGCTAGGACGGCAGATGTACCCCGGAAACGCCAAATACTTCATGGAGTGTTATCAAGATGCTACGAGTCAACCTTTCGGCTATCTAATGATAGACTATAAAGCAAAAACTCCTGAACAATTTCGCCTCAGAACGGGGTTGCTTTCCAACCACCAAGTGGTTTATCTCCAGAAAAAACGAAGGACGTGACAGTCGCTATGTCGGCCAGACTTTGTAAACATCTCCCGCTATTAAAACTGCTACATAAATCGACGCCTAAACAACGCCGTCTTATTTTACAATCGGCATCCGACGAACTCATTTTAACATTGTGCGAAGTCGCTCTTAACATACTCTATGGCACGATTCCTATCAACCGTCAGCAGTACGAAAAACTGAAGAGGAGGAAATCGGAAATTAAATTTGTTACCAATAAAAAAATTGGTATATCTGCCAAGAAGCGCATTTTCAACCAGACTGGCGGTTTTCTTTTACCTCTCCTGAGTGTCGCTGTGCCCTTTATTTCAAGCTTAATAGCGTCTAGACAGGGCTGACGATGGAATACGCCGAGAAGATGTATTTAGTGCCTCAACACCAACTGGAAAAGCTGAGAAATGAAAATGTTCGTGAGAATATTCAACAGACCGTTGAGAACGATCTGGATACAACCATAAGAAGTATTCTACAGAGGTCTGATTTGAATCAATACGAAAAAGCCAAACTCTATACAAACACCCTGAGCAGGTTTTTGGCACTCGTTAAACAAGGCAATCGTGAGAGTAGCGTTTTAACCCTTTCACTACCTCATTCCGAGCCCACCCATAAAGACGACCGCGGTCCTACCGACGATGGCCACAACGGCAATGTGGAAGATGTCGCGACCGAAGTTCTGAAGAATGTACCATCAAGGAGCGCGAAAAATACGCGCTACATATTAGACAAAATGTCTAAAGCTAAAGAGATCAGCGATTGGAACGAGTCGGGGGAGTTTGTGTTCAAGGGTAAAGTTATACCGGGGTCACACATGTTTGATTTGATAAAAAATATCACTGCTCCGCACAAGGTACGGGATGACCAAAGACCCGTAGGATGGACCAAGTTTCTACAAGCATTTGGGGAATTAAACATTCCATTTTCTACAGTGCCGAATCATCATGTTAGACAAACGATTAATTCTTTAAAGAGTAAACCACGCGCCGACGGCACTGAGTATGGTCCCCAAGCTAAAAAGCCAAAAAAGAAAAAATTCCCCCACTCATCGTCTCCGCGATCAGAGGATTCATCGTTTAAGTCGCATTCTTTCGATCGTGGACAGTGGTTAGAATTTTAAGGTTTCTTTATTTTGTTAATATTGGAATAACTAAATGCACTGTTCATGTACCGGATGTTTGCATGTAAAATAAAAGACAAGAGAAAGATTCCCGTTTAAGCGTTTTTATTCGTTTATATACTAAACAATCACATTGTTAATTTGATCAATCAACCACAGTCCGTAGAAGTATTACAAGATTGTACACATTGAATACACAGACTTAATTTTTCATTACAAACATTCGGCCTTAATCTTTTCACAAAGAGCCTGACCATTTTATCATTTTTAATATAATCGTCGCTGTAGAGCCTCAGCACATTGTCATAGTCGACACCTCTGGCCATGTGGTACAGAAAAAACACGCAGTGCTGTCCGCACGCATCCGATGTAAAATCTTGGACTCGTCTGGCTGAATATAGGGTGGTAGCGGAGTTGGTTGTTAGAAATGTTTTGATGGTGGGTGGAAAGAGATCACTGTCCGGAGGGTTGCCATAACTATCGAAAAAACAACTAGGTCCGTCCTCATCCAAATAAACAGCGGTCCAGTGTTCGCCCGGCATGTGGGCCGGATCCGTATTAATTATCGTCATTGCAGGTAAGTTCGTTATCGGTACCGTAGGGAGTTGATCACACGGTAGAACACCGATAAAATGTGGTTTGCACATGATTTTTTCCATGACGGCGGTGAGTTGTACCGTGTTCATTTCAATAGTAATCGACCAGAACCTGTCTGCGGTTAGAGAGCTCCACGATGCTGTCAAAAACTGCGTAAACTATTAAATTAATAGTGCGCGGCAGTGGGTTTTTGAAACGGGCTTCGAGTCTGATGTTACCCGACTTGACGAGGGAGATGTGCTGACCGCAGTCTTCATCAGGTGTGAGGTTAAAGGCGTAAAGCGCGTATCCGTTCAGAAAATCATCGCGGTCGATAGATAACGGTTGGTTTTTAAGATGTCTACCCGTTGCCATAGCCAGCTGGTAAAATTCACGTACCGCCAGCCCCGCTGCAAAATCGGGTTGCAGCGGCTTTGCAGGGAATTGCTGTCCGTCGACGTAGACTGCCAGGTACTCCAAGTCATAATGTTTAAATGCAAAGGGGTTTTTCCCATAGTTTCCAGTGAATGAATCGTTATCAACCATAGCCAGAACTAAAGATTTTGGCAGTGTTCCTAAAAACAAATTTTCTTGATTTGAAACACGGCTGCCGGCCGGTATGGAGAAATTTTTTAGGCATACCCTGTCTATAGGGTACTTGGCCGTAGCCCCGAGTAAGGCCTGCGCGTGTCCTAGTCTAACGGATGGTGATACGGACACTTTCTTGACAAACAGTGACGCAGTCATGATTTTTAATTTGTAAGCGGGGTCACCAGTTTTCATCAGACAGAATTCATCCTTGCCTCTGATCATGCGAATTTTAATGTCAACGCCGTTCAGCATTAATTTTTCTTGAAAGAAAATGTCGCTGTGAATCGGCGCAAGTAGCTCGACAGTCTTGCTTTCGCTTGTGTATCGAGCTCTTTTTGTCAAGCCGGCGTTAGCGCCCGCGGGATCCGCCACGTCCATCTGACCGGCTGTATCTTTGTAAAACAGCCCCGCGGAGAAGAGTGATTCCAGCGCATCTTTACCGTAATTAATGAGGCTCTCGATTATGGCCCGGTATGGATAGGTACTCGAACTCTGAGATATCAGCCGATCACCAAGACTGACGTCGACTTGCGAAAATATAGTTGCTCCGGGGTAATTTATTAGACCGACCTTTGCGTCGTCCGCTAGGTCGCTGCCATCAGGGGCTGTGATTTTAAGCCGTAGATACACCAAGGTGTTATTTAGGTCCAAATAATCCTCGCCGGTTCCGGCGATAAAAAACTCCAACGGAGCAGAGTCCGATATAGCCGATAATGGAGGAACTTCTAAATAGCTGTTTTTCTCAATAACAGTTTGCGTTAGCGGGACCGTGAATAGGTCCAATTCAGACTTGATGCACTCGCCTGACATGCGGTGTAGTAAGGCCATGTTAGAAAATGGTTCGCTTAACTGATACGTTACGCTTCACAGACTTCTTACGCTTTCTACTACCGACTGCTAACTTCTTGAAGGAACGGGCTGTTTTCTTCTTTTTTGTCACGGTACGACCACGCCTCCTTATACCCGGAGGTTTAGATAGACTCTTTCGTGCCATTACCATCAAGCCTGATCCGCCTTGCGGTTTAGAGTCGTCGTTATTTGATCTCGACAGAGCGTTCGAGACTACGTCTGTCACTATATTTTTGGCTGCCGATTTTAGGTGAGGTTTGGCAATGCTGAACCCTCTTTTGAGAAATGGTATGGCCATCCTAAACAAACCTCTGAACAATCCACCAAGACCGGCCCCATACATAACTCCGCCCCCTGCGTATCCTGGCAGACCTCCGCCGGCCTGATTTCGGTAATAATTGACATATTCCGCAGCGTTCGTCTCACGGGGGTTATAATAATTCATTTTAAAGAATAGAATGTTTCGACGGTTTAAAGTGAAGTTTTACAACAACTTTTCCGTAAGAAAATGGTATTTCGCAGTTATGATCGTCCTTCAATTCCACGACAATGTCCGTGATGAGCTCCTTGTTGACCGGTACGTAATGAGGTTTGTCGTATCTAACACTAACCGTTTCCTTGTTTTCACCCGATATATGTACGCATCTCAAAAGGGGGACGTGCGAATCCCCGACGGCCTGATATTGGATAATGTCTGTGTAAACGTAGATCGTATAGAGACCCGCGTTAATATCAGCCTGATAAGGGGCGTATGTATTAACACTCGTTGTAAAATCAGCTTCAGCATGGTAGTCCGCACGTCCGAGAGGATCATCCGGCTTCACCCCTAAAATAGTGGCGAGTTTTCCATAGAACCCTACCGCTATGTTACGTATTGCCACTAGATACACCTTGTTTCTCAATTCATCATAACGCAGTTCTCCGTTCTTTGCAAGAACCTTATTTACCCCAAGGATTACATCGTAAATGGTCGCGTAGTATCCACCATTTATTTTTAATTCCTTCCTTACAGTAGTCCCCGATATCTTTCTAATCTTTTTCTTTTCCCCCGGTTTATCTCCTTCCTTTTCCGTCGGGAGTGGGGCCTTGTAAAGCGTGAAACCCCCATCCTTATCACTTAAGGTGTACCAACTTTTAGGATATTCAATTTCAGCAAGCGCAACATCCCATTTTCCTTTCAAGTTGATGGTTGTAGATAGCCTCGTTCTGTAACTAGATATACGGTTTTCAGGATAGACGTCCAAAGATGCGTTGCACGGCAACGTAACATAGAAACCTTGATCTTCCATGATAGTAGCCTTTACATGAATGAACCGATCCGTAATGAGTTTACGCGTTTTAAGGCTTTTGCAAATCCACCAGAGTTTTTTTGTCAATATAGCTATTAAATTTCGACGGCCATCCTAACCATTTCACTAAAACGAGCGTAGACCTCCCCTGTTTTTTCTCCCCTAAAACCTTTTCCACCTTAAACGACTTGTTTTTGCTCACAATGATCTTTTGTAGCTCTTTTTCATAAAAAACTCCGTCGATGATCTCACCGTCGTAATCAGATAGTCTGTAGACAGGTGGTTGACGAGGAATGCATGCGGATATTGTGAAAAATTCCTCCGTGTAGTTCTGCTCATACCCTTTGGCGAATGGCCCTCTCACTTTAGAGATCCTAACAAGATCTCCGACTTTATATTTAAATAAAACCTTTTCATTCTTCTTTATATCACCGTACAAGTTTTGAAACACACTCGCCTCATTTTCTTTGTTGACGTCCAAAGGTCGCATCCTAATACTCCGGTGATAACTGCTGTTGTACCCCTCCATAATATCTTGTAAAACATCTATGTACCGGTGGGAGTTTGTGGCCGTTAAAAATCTCCACATACGACTTTTTAATGTTCGATTAAAACGCTCCACGACGCTAGCTTTCAAATCCGTAGCCGTTGCGAAATGAGTGATGTTATGCTTTTTCATTAAGTCTTGAAAACGCTTGTTAAAAAATTCCGTCCCCTGATCAGTCTGTAATTTCTGCGGTACACGTCGCTCTTTGAGTATAGACTCAAACGCCTTAGTGACCTCTGCACCGCTTTTATTCTTTAGTACACGACACCACGCATACTTGCTAAATACATCGATGCAAGTCAACAAATATTTATTATTATCATTATCCTTGGAATACGCAGTCATATCAACGAGATCCGCTTGGAACTGCGCGTCGATACCATAAACCACAACTCTATTGCGTTTGTATTTCACAGGCGCGGTTCTGTGTAATGTGTAAGCGTCCTCACCGGCAAGCCAATCTGAAACCTCTTTATCGCTTAGACGGACGCCACTATCCTTAAAGACCGCGTCTTTTAGGCGTTTTTTCCCCCCTAATGATCCGGGGTTGGAAGGTGTATAATAAGCATCTTTCATGAGCTCTGCCATGTTATCGGCTCAACCTTTTGCAAAAGAATAAGACAAAGGCTGGTATGCGTTAAACTTTTTATTAAAAATCGTTACAGGATATATGATAGGATATATATGATAATGACAACTATCTCAAAGTAATAAAACAAGAAAATATACATGATAGGATATATGATAGCTATCTCCGAGTAATAAGACAATAAAATAAGAAAGACAAGGTATTACATGCAGAGTATGAAGAGTAAAATTTTGTTAGATACACTCTAACCAGAAAAGAAATTCACGACATGTCTTTAAATCACAATCTAAGAAATGATCAACCGCTGTTTCAATAAAAGGATTTACATCGAAATCAGCATCTTTTAACACCAACTCCTCACAAACATCAGTTACAAAGGCACAGATACATGTGATGTCGGCAAAACGCAACTCTGCTTCACACACTATATCCAGAACGTTTCTTAAAACAGAAAGCGGTTCATCGTTATTGGCACATTCGGTGATCATTTTACCCCATGTACATATCACTCCTCGAGCATTTTTCATTACTTTCTTGAGATTCTTTACACGCTTATCTTCATCATCATCATCATCTTCTTCTTCTTCTTCATCATCAGAATTTGAAAATATGATCACTTCTTCCAGCAATCTCTCGAGTTCTCTTCTGTAATGTTCTTTGAACATATTTCCCATAAAATCTTTTAGGCTATATACCAGACCCATGTTGTTAGTGTCGGTGGTGCTGCTGACGGTTTCTTGGTTACTCTCCATCCGTAAGGGGTTTACCCGACCAGATATCGACCGCGTCGTAGACTGCTTTCTTGCACGATTCGTCCACAAGCTCGTCCCTGATTGCTTGCAGCCTGCTGCCGATGTACGGCTCTTCTTTTAATTCATGCAGAATAGCTCCGGTTGTTCCTTGAATCCGTTGAGGGTGCGACTTTAGTCCGCAGCGTTGTAGCGCGTGAGCGATAGCGCGGCGAAGGCTGGGTTTAAACAGCTTGCGGGTCAGTTCGTCAAAGTGAGTATCGAAGAAAAATGTAGGTGGTTCAAACAGGCAGGAGTGTTGGAGCTGGCTGGGGTGATCAATGGCACAGCCCTCACAGTCTTCCTTCAACTTGTTGCTGATGATGTGCTGCAGCAGCGCTGCGATCGTGGCTTTCACGGTCTTGAATCCGATATCGGTAAAGCAGCCGTCTGTCACGTCAAAATCCTGTTTAGTAGCGAAAGGTGTGTCGGCGCAGAGTTCCGTCAGGAAGGAGAGGTTGCGGTATCCGAGCTCTGTGCAGAATTTATCCAGCCATTCTTTCGAAGTGTCCGTTGCAGAAGTGTTTTCTGTTAGAACATGATCCGTAGCATTATCATCAGGATGATCGAGATCGCATTTGTATGAGTTGATGAAGCAGTGCATCTGCTGTGGAGACATGTCTCGAGCCATGGCTTATAAATGAGAAGTGTTGGTGGGTTAGACTTACCCGCTCTTTTGAATGGCTGTAGTGAATGGGCGGGGCCGGCAGTTCGTACATGTCGCTGCGGGGGCATCTCTCTGGGTGGAACAGGGCCACTTTAATTTTCTTGTAACCATCATGTATGTTGCACCAATTGAACATCTTGTTTATCGCCGAGAAAAAGCCACTCAGCAGATCCAGATCACGCCACGTGAACAAAAACTGCATCTCGTACAGTTTGTCGTGTTCTTCCTTTTCCACAAGGCGTCGGGGTGGGTCACGGAGCTTTGTCTTGTCTTTGCAGCAGAAAATGTAGACATATTCGTCGTCATTCTTCATAGAATGGTCTCCGACCACACGGAACCGGGTATTCGGCACCACACTGTCAAACTCAGAGATGTACAACGGCATCCCCCGGCAGTCATTCAGATCCTTCCAGACACGGCCGTAAAACAGCACCCAGTCTTTCTCATGAAACACCACACACGGATCCCCCCGGTAAAAATCACCGAGGGTATCTGCTGTGTAGAGAGTCACGACTCTGGATGCTTTATGAAAGATGTAGCCAAATACCCGCTTATTGGACATTATATTCTCCTTTTTCACGACATCCGTATTGTCATGGAGAAACTTTGTTATACTCGTATGTCTGCAATGTTTTTTTGGTGCCATTTCCAGCCCGTCATATATCGAGTCATCATCGCTATCCATATCAGGAGTTCTAGGTGAGTTTAAATGCGCCATGTCTATGTAGCTCATAGCTCCTCTTCTCATTTTTGCAGAATGTCTGAACCTCTATTTATATAACCCTGTGACGGAATGCGACACCCCCGAAATATCTGTTCAAACAACCGGGTCAAACGATCATTCACTCCCGGAGGTCACGGGTCAACATCCAGATGGACAAACACAAACAACATTACATTCATCCTAATATCCGAAGGTCACAGGTCAACAGCCAGATGGACAAACACAAACAACATTACATTCATCCTAATATCCGAAGGTCACAGGTCAACAGCCAGATGGACAAACACAAACAACATTACATTCATCCTAATATCCGGGTCAATCAACAGAGATGGACAAACACAAACAACATCATTCATCCTAATATCCGGGGTCAAAATGACATCGTCAAAGGTGTGTTGACACAGTCCGGAAACGGAAGGACATGTGGGGGAGGGGGGACACATGGGTGGTCCGGAAGTCATCAATCAAAGGAAGCAATAAATCACTTTTTGACACATGCCCCAGGGTAAGCACTACTTAGAGCCACTGGCTCGGCGGCGGTTGGAGCTACTGGCTCGGCGGAGCTGGGAGCAGGGTCTGGAAGTGGGATCCAGTTCATCCCCTCAAATTCAATCAAAAGCTCCACTGGGACTGGAGCGGGCTCAGTGTCAGGAAACTCAGGAGACTTGGACTTCACGGGGACAGAGAACTCAGAGAACTTGGGCTGCTCGGAGGCAGAAAACTCAGGAAACTCAGGCTGCGCGGAGGCAGAAAACTCAGGAAACTCAGGCTGCGCGGAGGCAGAACACTCAGAGAACTTTGGCTACACGGAGGCAGAAAACTCAGGAGACTTGGGCTGTTCAGCCTTCTTCCTCTTCCTCCTTTTTGGTCATCTGGACCCAGCAGAGGGTTGTGGGTCTGGCAGGACACAGGGGAAAAGCTCACTGGAGGGGCATGCGGAGGAAGATGGAGATGGACGAACTGGCCAGGCCGCCCGTGTTTCTGGGGGAATTGGACGAGAATTGCACACAATATCCGGAACCTCTTCGATAACAAACTTTGATCCATTTAAATACAAAATCAAATTAATGGTATCATCTAAGGAGAAATGATTGGCAGTTTCTTCAAAATGGATCGTGCTCTCGTCCAACCCCTCCAGAAACAGGGCGTTTAAACAAGCATCTGGCTAATTCGTCACATAAGCCAACTCAACAAACTCCTCCACATACCTCTCCAGTGCTCCTGCAGGAGCCCAATGAGGCGATCCGCGGCAGAAACTGGTGGGTGAGGCACGGGAGGAGCAGGAACCTCTGAAACAATGAGCAAGCCCATCTTCTTAATGGATTTCCAGCGGTTTGGTCTGTTCTTCTGTTTCGTATGCTGCTGAATAGATGAGGCGAATATGGAAATCCACAAGATATAGGCTTTAATAATAATCCAAGAAACGAGAGACAGCTTAACATACATGTAGCAACAATCAAGAACAGACAAGGAGTGCAGGGAAAGTGTCCAACTTAAAGGGAGTGCTGACGAGGAACAACAGGTGCAGGGAATCCAGGGAGATGGCGGGAAAACTGATGAGGGAGTGAAGACAGGTGCGTGGAACAGGAGGATACTGGGAACTGGAGTTCGGGACGGACGTGGATGTAACAGTGTTACTTCTGTTGTCATGAAACGATGTATGACCTTCATTACCAATCAAAATTCGTGTTCATTTAAATGCAATGTGTGGACTTTTTACACCATTTGTCCTATTTCCATTTAGCAAAACGACTTTTATAAATTACCTATATAGGTGTATTGGTTGATGTTGCGGAAGTCATAGGAACTTTTTTAGTCATCCAGTTGTGTATATCAACAATGCATTCTGTTAGTTTTGTGAATTGGTATATTTGTCAAAGAAATACAAAGCTGAATATCATCAGCACAACTAAGGGTAGCATGTACAGGGTGAAAAGCAATGGTCCTAGTACTGAACCCTCATACTGAGGAGTTGAATTTGTAGCGTTGGCTGATTTCTGCCACAGATTTCAAGAGTTTTCATGGCCCAGTGTATCTGATAAAACAACATTTTCATTATTATTTCTGTGTTTCAGTGGTATCTAGTGCTGGTTGGCGTGTGAGTTACAGTCCTTCACACATCTGTGCACTAAAGAACTCATCAGTGGTAATGAACTGCTCTTATTCATTCCCTACTAAACATCAGGTCATTAAAGTGTTCTGGTTCAAAGGGCCATTACAAGTAGGTGTAGAACCCCCAGATCTGTCTGAGGACCCTGAATACAGTCAGAGGCTTCAGTATCTGGGAGATAAACAGCAGAACTGCACCATCAAACTGAGTCATGTGACACTGAAGGATTCAGGCAAGTACTATTTCAGATTCTTCACTGATAAAGACAAAGCGATGGGCCTTACTGGAGTGACTCTTTCTGTCACAGGTGACTCTCATGAGGTTTCTCTCTTCTTCTGTGCATTATGTTGAATAATAATCAGTGTATGACAGCAGCACTAGATATAATGTGTGTGTTGTGTTCAGATCTTCGGGTGGAGTCTCCTGAGAGAGTGACAGAGGGAGATTCAGTCCGTCTGACATGTAAAAGCAGCTGCACTCTGACTGACAGAGCGACATTCATCTGGTACAGAAACTCACAGCCATTAACTGAGAGAAGAGACAGAAACAATGAACTCCTGCTGCAGTCAGTCAGAAGAGAGGATGCAGGCAGATATAGCTGTGCTGTACACGGACACAATCACATCTCTCCTGCTGTTCAGCTCAATGTCACACGTATGTATTCATTAAAAAAAATTGAAATTTTGTTTAGATGAGATGATTACATTTTTGTCCGTTTTAGATCCTCCAAAGAGCGTCTCGGTATCCATCAGTCCATCTGGTGAAATTGTGTCAGGAGATTCAGTGACTCTGATCTGCAGCAGTGATTCAAACCCTCCTGCAGAAATCAGCTGGTTTAAAGGAAGAACGTTTGTAGGATCTGGAAGAATCTACAGCATCTCAAAGATCAGCTCTGATGACAGTGGAGAATACAAGTGCAGGTCCATCAATGAACATGGAGAGAAATACTCTGATGTTGTGACTTTAAATGTCATGTGTGAGTTAATGATGATTCTGTAACTGAGATAATGAACAGATAAGTAAATAAAAATTCCAATACAAGATAATACAGTTACTTTTGTCTGTTTTAGATGAACCCAGGAGCGTCTCATTGTCCATCAGTACATCTGGTGAAATAGTGTCAGGAGATTCAGTGACTCTGATGTGCAGCAGTGATTCAAACCCTCCTGCAGAAATCAGCTGGTTTAAAGGAGGAACGTTTGTAGGATCTGGAAGAATCTACAGCATCTCAAACATCAGATCTGATGACAGTGGAGAATACAAGTGCAGATCCAGAAATAAACATGGAGAGAAATACTCTGATGCTGTGACTTTAAACGTCATGTGTGAGTTAATGATAATCTGTACATTGTTCACAAATCCAAATTCATAATCTAAAATTTATTGGGAATTTAAATGTGTGTTTTAGACCCTTCCAGGAAAGTATCTGTGTCCATATGTCAGTCTGGTCAGATTTGGGAGGGAGATTCAGTGACTCTGATCTGCAGCAGTGATTCAAACCCTCCTGCTCTGAACTTCAGCTGGTTTAAAGGAGGAACGTTTGTAGGATCTGGAAGAATCTACAGCATCTCAAAGATCAGTTCTGATGACAGTGGAGAATACAAGTGCAAGTCCAGAAATAAACATGGAGAGAAATACTCTGATAATGTGACTTTAAACGTCATGTGTGCGTTTTATGAATCATATTCTTCACATACACTTGCTCACACATTTATTTTGTCAGTATATTTTGTTGTTCAGTCCTGATAAACAGCTGATGTGTGTTTTTGTCTATTTCAGCAGAAAGATCTGTCTCGTGGTCTGCAGCGATTGGTATTGGTTTTGGTGTTGGTGTTGGACTCTGTGGAGCATCTGCTGCTCTCATTGTTTTGTATATTCGGTAAGACGTCCTTTACAAAATTGAACTGCAGTGTAAATGTAGTGTTACATTAAGCAAAGTATACCTATTTACCACATTTGTACTACAGTTTAAATATGCAGTAATTTTGCTAACCCACAATAGATTGTTTCATACATTTTTCAATGTATTCAAACCAGTTAATATATTGATCATAAATATGTGGAAATATATTTTGTTTCCATAAGGGAAGGGGTTTGTGTGAGCTAGTAAGAATTAACATTTTAAACAACATTGGGTAATGCTTTAGATTACAGCCCAGAAAGTACTGCGTAATTACAACAAATTGACAGCGTAACTTTCAATAATTATAGTGTAACTATACAGTAAGTATGTGTAAGTATAGGGGAACAATATATAAAGTATTGGGAATAAAGGGGTAACAACCAGGAAAATAGCAAATTATTTATACTATAAATATTTTATAACTAAGGGGTACGTATGACATTACGGGCCGTAAATTAAAGTGGAGCTTGTTACCCTCTTATTTCATGTAGTTACAGGGTAAGTAATTAAAAATAAATAAATAAATAAATAAACGCAAACAGTCATATCACTTGGAAAACTTTATTTGAAAAACAACTTATTTCAAAACAGATTTAAAGTTGCAACACTTCTTATTTGTTTCTCTTTCTTGGCTTCCTCCTCCTCTTGTTCCTCTTTTTCTTTCTTTCCACTGATGAATCTTAAGAAGGAATCCCATTTGCTATTCTGTATTATAAGAAAATACAGTACACCCGGAAATGTGCTCACCATTTACTCATCTTTTACCCTCATGCCATCTGAGATGTATACGACTTTCCTTCTTAAGATGAACACAAAAAGGATTTTAGGAAAAAAAAAAAAATCATCTGGGAACGCTGTATAATGCAAGCTCACGTTCCTAAAAGTCGAAGCATCAAACAGCACGTACAGCAATAACTACAGTAATCCATACGACCCTAATGGATGAATTGATGTCTTCTGAAGTGAAACGATACGTATTTGTAAGAAAAATACCAAATATTTGAATAGTTTTAAAACTTTCGACCAACTGTCTCCTGCGCGTGCATGCGAGGGTTGAGAGTTCAGGCTTGACGTAACTTGAAGCGTGACGTAAGCGTGCCGAGAAACTCACGCAGATGTTGGATGCCGTCAGTTTTTTTTTTTTATTATTTTTTTAGTAATGCTCACAACAAAATACACAGAATAACAGATAATGAGAATGAGAAACAAACAAGACAGAATAACAGAGACGGCAGTTCTCGCGCGAGTTTCACACGAATCTCCCGCGAGAACGTCATGAAAGCTTCACGTTGCTCATTAATATGCTTCGTCAAACACAAAGTCGACTCTCATGCAGGCGCTGGTGACAGTTGGTCAGAAGCGAAAAGATGAATAGCCTAAACAATGAGAAAATTTCGGGGTGTGCTGTATTTTCTTATAATACAGAACAGCAATGAGATTCCTTCTTAAGATTCATCAGCTGAGAAACAAGAGCAGGAGGACGCCAAGCGAGAAACAACAACAACCAAAAAACGGACAAAACTTGTTACTTTCTGTCAGGAAAGTAACTCTTTAGAGTTTGAAATGAGAAGTTGATTTAAAAAAAATGAATAACAAGTGTTGTAGACCTGTTTTTAATAAAGTTGTTTTTCAAATAAAGGTTTCAGAGTCAGTGATATCAGATTGTTTGCATTTTATTAATTACTTACCCTGTAACTACATGAAATAAGGGGTAACAAGCTCCACTTTAATTTACGGCCCGTAATGTCATACTTACCCCTTAGTTATATGTCATACATACCCCTTAGTTATAAAATATTTACAGTATAAATAATTTTTTATTTTCCTGGTTGTTACCCCTTTATTCCCAATACTTTACATATTGTTCCCCTATACTTACACATACTTACTGTATAGTTACACTGTAATTATTAAAAGTTATGCTGTAAATTCGTTGTAATTATGCAGTACTTTCCGGGCTGTAATCTAAAGCGTTACCCAACATTGTTGTAAACACACATGGTAAAGTGTCTTTAAAATTCCTGAATGTCTTCATCTATGTGAATCATGGTTCCATCCAGTTAAAAAGCTAAGTTAATATAAGCATATGAAACTCTTTAAATGTGCTGTTTATTCATCTTTCTTTTGACAGTCATACAAAAAGGATGAAAAGATCTGCTGTAAGATTTTCTCAGGTGAGATGATCACAATTATATATTGAGCTGCAGATATTTTAAGAGTGTAAGACACATATGTCTCATGTCCAGACATCTGATTCTTCAGTTTTAGATTCAGGAGTTTCTATAATCCAGTAAAAACTGATTTACATGATGATCCTGTGAACATTAAAGGCAGTACTGTTAGACTGTCAAATGTTTAAACCCTTCTGTATTTGTCCTTGTAGATTGTGGATCCCAGTGCTGATGTATATATAGAGTAAGGCTGGCTTGATTTCCTGACAGATCTGAATTCATCAACTTTTACAGGAATAGACACCATGCATTAAAACTATACATCTGCAAACATGTATGCATAATCTACTCTGCTCACCCATTCCTGAGCCCCTCTTTCCCTTCTCTTTCTCCACCAGGCTCAGGTCACTAAAAGTTTACTAATCGTGACTGCCACAAATAATGTATCTCGTGAATTCATTGCTTTTCCTTTAGTGTTTGGTATCATTTAACTCTCTTAAAGTCTGTTCGTCTGTTACACTTGTCCTTTTTATTGTTCAGTTTTTATATCTAAAAAGTCACGTTTGAACCAACCACTCATTTCTATTAAATAAAAAAATATGAAAGCAGCCAAAAATGACCAGCAGCCAATAGTTTTAAATGTCTCAGTACGATTGGTCAAATGGTCTCAATTTCACAGCATATATATTACCATATATTATGTGATCCTACCCAGCCAAAAATACCAAGTTCTGTCATGAAACTCTAGATGTCGTAGGCTGATGTGTCCTTAACACAACCTGATGATATTTATACATTAAAGGTGCTAAAGAGGATGTTTTCGTCGACTGAGAAACCAAAGACTGTTAGTGAGTTTTTTAAATGAGCGCATGCGTAAGAACAGCCCCCCTCCTTCACAGCTCATTTCGAGGGAACGCCTCCCAAAACTCGTGCACGATGATCGCGTAAACGATTGGCTGATGTTTTTAAGGCCCTACCTCATGCACAGATGATGTATGCATCTTATTATTTAGACATATAGTAATAGTTACTCAGTGTGTTAATAATTGCTTTATTAACACATGTTCCTACTGTAATTCATGATTAATTCACACTGTTAGCCCGGATAAGTTGAATTTACTTAAAAAATTTGAGGAAACTGGTTGCCCTAAAAAAATTAAGTAATGATTAAGTAATGTGAACTTAATAATTCGAGTTCATTTAACTTAAAATGTTTTGTAATATTAATTACTTTGTAGTTATTACAACTAGTATATTTAAGTTCAATGTACTAAGCAAGTTAACTTGCCACCAATCAAAATTCATCCATGCCTCCCATCATGCATTGCTGCATGAATAAATTATGAGCTGAATTGTCTTAGTAATTTTCTTTATTCTCACTATTAAAATTTTGCTGTTTTTCTGTGACTTTTTAGTAGCTTGTTTTCTAATGTTCAGAGTTGATCTGTTTATCAGAACATGCTGCTTGTCACCGTCGTTGAGATTCACAGGCTGATTCTTGATGTCTGTGTGTGCCTAATATATATATATACATATATATATATATATTTTTTTTTTTGTGATAAGGACAACTTTAAAAAAAAAAATTGTATTGTAGAAGTTGATCCTCCGCTGTAGAATCACAGTGCTGCTGTAATCAATAATGTAAATCTAACTCAGAGATTTGGCTTTAAATGAGTTTAGTGATTCAGATGAAATAATGATTATGTGAAAACATAACCAACATCACCTGATCATCTTTTAACTTTGCTTGTCTGGTTGGTTTTAATACAGTTAAAACTGCCCAAACAAAATCTAATATTAAAAAGTCAAGGGTCAAGAGCTCAACTAAAACAAACACTGACCCTCGATGATGGTAACTTAAAAATTGTGATTTTCTCCTTTGGTGAAAAACTATAAGGTAAATGTTAGGAAAAAATGTCTGTAGAACAGCCAAAACAAATGTTTCAATTGCTCATCAACAGCTCCTTGAATTCATACACACCACGACAAAATGGCGTCATTACCTGCCGCAAACCAGTGTGAAGGAGGCGTGGCCAGGAGAAAAACTTCATAATTTAAGTGCATTTAACTTACATTTATTAACACATTCAAATACACCCACAAATTAGTAGAATATACTTATATTTTATAAGTAATGCAACCAAACTTAAATATTTTAAGTATATTGTAATTATATTTTTTAAGTAAATATAAAATCCGGGCTAAGAGTGCAGTTAGATATATAGCATTTAGTAGTTGTCAGTTAACTATTTTTGTGAGTTCATCTAAAGTGACGACTATTTATGCCTCGTAAAGCTTTTATAAAGGAAAGCAAGGTAAACTTATATTATTCATTTTACAATAAAGTTCATGTTCATTTACAGTTTTTTACAATTGCCTTTACCAATACTTAAAGTACTTTGTGTGCATTCTTGGCAACATATATCTATATGTGAATGAGTCATTACTTTATAGAATGTACAGTAGAAAAAAGAAGAAGAAGAAATTAACAGAGTTGCTCAGGACAGCTATTAGTCAAATGAGTCCCCTATGCAGAACTTCAGAACTTATTCCACTCCTCTCTCTCTTCTTCTCCCTTGTCCTGATCCAACTCTGCTCCTCCTTCATCTATTCCTCTCCCTCACCCAGACATTATTTCTTATCTATTGTGTTAATGCCCACAACAGAAGGATTTTGTGCTAAATGTGTTTAGAGTCTTGAAAATGTGACAATGTGATATACAGACATACAATGCAGTGGATAAAATATGATGCTATGCAATTCAATTGTCACAGTCATCATCTGTCTATGAACTCCATTTCCCATCATCCTCCCTGGCTCTCACCTGCACCTGAAATAAATGTCATTCTACGTCTTCCTCTGTGTTCCCAGAGTATCTGTCTGTAACATCAATATGTAAGGCTCTAAACTTCTTAATGTGTTGCTGTTCATTTCCTATCAAATATGTTAAGTATAACATTAACAGCATTGTAAATTGAAGAATATTATATACATATATAATGTGTGTGTGTGTGAGTACAGTGAAACAAGAAAAATTACGCCTGTAATTGCAAAGTGAAGGTTTATAATAGATCCCTCCTTACTAATATGGGAGTTTTTGTGTTTTTCTCACTCAGAGTTGCTCTCAGATTGGTCATGAATTGCTCTGAAGCTAAGACTCCTACGTAGAAATTTAAGCTAAATTAGGAGCTTTCTGAGTGGATTTTTGGAAGCTTTACGAATGCGGGCCCAGATCACCTCAAACAAACATTTTATTTATGTAACTGGAAGAATGTTTGTTCATAAATTTGAGAGAAATTTGCCAAAATCTTATAGGAATGTTCCCTGTTAGCTGGGGTAACAGATTTTAGAAAGAAGAAACTTTTAGTTGCTCTTCGCCTCTTATTTTGAGTGTGTTTTTTTCTTTCTGCTTCAGGCTGCATTTTGAACAGAAGCCAGTGATATTGCATCATTTGAATATCAATATTTTGATTGGTTAGTTTCGTAATGAGATGAGTTTATGTTGTCAGCCTTAACTGGAGCTTTCATGAATAAAAGAAAATTCAAATAATATTTATGTTTGTCAGTAAGTAAATCAGTCAACTATTTGCCTCTTCTGACGGACTGTTAGGCCTGCTGCTGTTTAGAAGCACTTGTGTAAGTGAGTCAAGTGACACAGTAACTATGCAGATATCCAGCAGGGGGCGACAGACATTTACAATAACACTAATGAGCATTAATTGATTAGTTTAATTTCTTCATCATTCTTATTTGAAATGAACATCTTATAACACACCCATATGCCACAAGGTTCTTTTTGTGATTTTTTAAAGTAAATGCATTTTGTGGAACCATTGAAATTTCAAAACACTTATGATGTAACGAAGCCTCGTTTACTGAAATCACATGACTTTGGCAGTTTGATACGCTTTCTAAACCACTGATTTGAAACAAAAGATTCGTAAAGCTTCGAAGCTTCATGAAGCAGTGTTTTGAAATCACCCATCACTAGAAATTATTGAATAAAAGTCGTTATTTAGTTTTTTTGGTGCACAAAAACTATTCTTGTCGCTTCATAACATTAAGGTTGAACCAGTGTAGTCACATAAGCTGTTTTAAATATGTCCTTTTTGGGCATTTGAAAGTGTTATCTTACTGTCAATGGAGGCCTCACTGAGCCATCAGATTTTATCAAAAACATCTTAATTTGTGTTCTGAAGATTAATGAAGGTCTTACGGGTGTGGAACGAAATGAGGGTGAGTAATTAATGACAGAATTTTCATTTTTGAGCAAGCTAACCCTTTTACCTAATCGTTCATCTGAACAGTGCACATGCATTTTAGACACTCATGTTGTGTTGTGTTCTGCACTACATCTATAAAATAAATGCACATCCTTGAACGACCACCTTGTTTTGATATCCTATATGTAACAGGATTAGGTGATTGACAGCAGTGTTTGCCTATCAGTGAATAGCAGTGGCGTAGCCATTCTCATTACTCTCCATTCGTTTTAACCAATAAAAAGTCGTTAGAGAATCAAGAACCTCTGACTGCAGCGCACACAGCTTTCTTCTCGTCATTATAGTTAATTTGAGGCAGTTTCCGTGGCGTTATTTGCTCTCGCCCAGATTTTGCGTGCGCGGCTGTGCGCGCTCAAACTTTGTTATGTAAATCAAACATGCTTTTTCTCTAGAATTGTCTTCTCTCCTGGATTTAATGTTGCTAGAAGCTATTAACCATCAAATGTACATAACTGACTGTTAAAACAACACCTATAAATTGTAAAAAATTAAGTATATAAAAATATAATAACTAAATGTACAAATGATATCATTTTCAAATTTAGCCTACTTTAGTCAGCCAGCTATCAAGATATTTTTATTAGGCTATCTATTTAATATATATTTTTAAAGTTATATATTAAAAGTTAAGTGCTTATTGTAGCCTAAATGCTTATTGAATAATTATATTTAGCGAACCACGACTGATCATCAAATGGTACAATATCAGCATGAGTGTAATCAAAATGGTTTTTATCCCTGGTGGGGATAAAAAAAGATATCCCTCCCGGGTGATACTACTCCACAAACCACCAACAGAGCACATAAAATACCAAGAAATAAAAATCGTTTTTTTTTAAACATTGCCAAGTAAAACGCTTCGTTTATATAGAACTGTCTCTTTACGACCACAACAAACGGGACACTTTTCAGAGGCGCATTCCGACTTCGCCTCAGCGCGAGGCGCAAGTCAAACGAGCGCGGAAAAGGTGCAGGTGACAACGAGAGAGCTTCAGTTGAACACCAGTGAACTGCGGTCAGATGAGATGATGTCAGGCTATGTCGGTAAAACTCAGAAAAAATAACACGACTGTCCAATCAGTTATTATACTGTGCTCGTGGCGCGCACTCAAGAATTGCATGCGCAAATGCGCCGGCGCGCGCTGCATAATTACTTTATTATAGCTTAAATAAAGCGCAATAGATACTACGAGCAATGACCGTCGCTTGAAAATGAAATTGCCAAACATGTGATTAAAGCTGCCTCAAAACTGTGCATGCATGCATGTATTTGTTGACATGGTTTTAAAGCTATTGTTATCCAATTTGTTGGTCTTATAACGTCTTAAAAATGCACATATGTACACCAGGGAAATCTAAATTTTCTCGGGGGAGCATGCCCCCGTACGTACCCCCCTAGAAAACTACATTTTATGACCTCGGTAATTATGAAACCCTGTGTACATGTTCTATAAATTCTATCTAATGAAATCTGAGGTAAATGTGTATTTCTACAAATGTGCGCACTTTGAGAGTAAACGTTTGTATGTAGTATGCACTGTGATCAAAAATAAATGGGACCAAACGCGATTGAACGTAAAGGTTTGTGTCTCGTTATTCTATTAATAACTACCGATTGATTTTGCATTTCTTTTATAAAATAAGAATTATTAGTGTCATTGTAGTCATTATTAGTGTCATATATATATAATATATCGGCCCCCTCATTTTTAGATGGGCCCCCGCAAAAATAAAATTCTGGCTACGCCACTGGTGAATAGTACCTCCTATTTAAAGGTCGATTGGCTGTTACCTGGGATGCGTCACGTCCGTTTTCCCCCTTTGTTTTGGCTGTGTTGATGGTGTCTGTGGGTAAGTGTGCTGTGTTTTAATATGGTGACTTAGACATTGTTGGCGTGCATAATCTGAAAACTGTTTATTTAATTAGAGTGCAGTTTCTATATTCTGGTGCTGCTGCCCTTTTTGTGCTGCTTAGTGGGTTTGATGACTGTTTGCCTCTCAGGTATGCAATGTTAATAGCTCGTTGCGTGGCTAGTATAAAGTGAGTATAGTATATTTAACATTTTTTCTTGCCTAATTTAGTATACATGACTTCCTGTACCCCATGGTGGTAGCGGTGGGTATGACTGCGACAAGCCCGTGCCTATGAAGCATTTTATTCGGCGTGATATCCTGATGGTAAGTGTTTTAAAGGCAATTTATATCTGGGTGAGCATAATATTATTCTTTTTAACATCTCCTTTTGTTCGATGTAGGATTCTCCCTCTCGTTCTATGTTGTGACTGTTTGCTGCCGTGATCGTTTATGCCGTGATTGTTTGCTGCCGTGATCACTTGCTGCTGTCTTCGCGCTGTTAACAGAGCGGCGGTCCATACAGCCGCGCCGACGAAGTCATCAACGTTGATTAAAGGGGACTGCTGGTTTGATTCTGTTACGTGCCTTTCTAGAGCCCTGCTTCACGTTTTGGTTTATTTTATTATTAGTTATCACGGTTAAATCATTTAACCTTTTTCTTTAAGTTTGTGGACATTTTCTCTTTAAGTTTGTTCTTTTTTTTTTTTTTTTTGTGAAACTACAATCTGTCGATATGTGCATGTTTAATCTATGAATGCAATTCAAATCGTGTGGTGATCTACTGTATAGAAGTTGGTGTTGGTAACAATTTCAGGTGATTAACTATCTGATTTTCTGGTTGCATTGTTGCTTCTCCTCACTTCTGTTTGTTGATACCACTTAGGAGTTGCTGCATTGTTCATATTGCCATTTCTGCCCAGTTTATTTTCATAGTTATTTTCTTTTTGATTTATTGCAGGAGCTGGGGTCCCACGGGTGGTTTGATCTTCCTCCTTGTGGTGGTGGTGGTTCTCCTTCATCGTGTGCGGTGTACACCTTGAGTGTTTGATAGTGTGATTAGAGTGCACGGGTGTGTGTGCACGTGGAAGTGTGCTCTTGTGAAACCAAACTCTCTACATTGATCCCAGCCTTTGGGAGCCTCAGCCCCTGCTGGTATTACTCTGTCTTTGTTTTACATATACATACACAAATACATACTACCTCAAGTTGGTTTTGTTATCGTTCTCTTTTTGTAATGTGTTCTTGTGTTTGAAGTGGGGTTTTGTGTATTTTTCTGTGATTCATTGTTTTGTATTTTAATTAACTTTTGTATTAATAAACTTTTTTTTTTTTTTAATATACTCATGTCTCTGGCCTCATTTTGAGGGAACCAAACCTGTGTGCTATATTCCCCAATTTGGGTGGTTTGAGTATTTTCCCTGGGGTTAATCCTTAGGGTGGCGTAGTCGGACTTCAATATTAGTGAACAAAACCTTGGGCTTGTGTCTCAAAATTACACCGCCCCGCCACATATAGGCTGGATCAAACAATTTTAGAGAACTCCAAATAGTGATTTTTTTTTTTTTTTTTTTTTTTTTATTATTTTTATTTTATTTTTTTATGCTTTTACTTCTGTCAACAGAGATAAACCACAATGACATATCAGAATATGTCAAATTCCTGCACCACAACTCTGAAGAGAAAATATGTCACAGGCTGAGTCATTTACAGTAGCTGAGGTTGAAACAGTGTGTGTGTGCTCGTGCATATATAAAAAAAAATATGCAAATTGCAGTCCTGTGAGCTCAGTCAATTGGCTGGTAACATATGCATCACATGATCAGTGTGCTCTTGAAAGACCATAAATACAAACTGCATTCAAATCGACACCAGCTTTAGGAGCTCACCGATTCAAACTGATCACTTACGCCTTCCAGACAGGCAATGGGTTCAAAGAGCAGCAAAGCAAAAAGCAAAAATTACAATTACAATTACAACTACAATTATAAAGGCAGAAACCGCTATAAAAATCCCCAACGCGTCAATGTTTACAGATTTAATAACAACTGGGGTGGTATTGGAAACACCGATGGTGGTGTTGGAGGCATGGTTTTACCTGACCTAGGTCTGGGAGGCTTTAATAATTGTGGAGGCTGTGATTTTACTGGAGGCCTAAATGGTCTGGGAGGCTTTGAATTGCCGGGAGGCTTCGACATGGGAGGCTTTGATTATTCTGGAGGCTTCGATATGGGAAATTTTGATTTCTCTGGAGGGTTCGATATGGGAGGCTTTGATTATGGAGTCTGTGGTTTTTGAGTTAATTGGTTCAGACAGGTGAGTAACATTTGCTTAATGATCACTCTATGCACTTTTGTTTGGTCATTGAGTCGCTCTGTCTGGCATCTCATTACTAATTTAAAACTGATGAAGAAAAAATAAACAAGATTCTTAGAAAAAATACTAAGATTATTTTAAATTTAGGTAATGTATTTATAATTGCAAATATTTATACTTAAGAAAAAGACCAGTGCATTTTAATGACAATAATATATTTTTTTTTCTCTCAAATTTAATAACCTGCACAGCGTAACTGGATTTGTGGAAATGACATGGGTTTCAGCTCCAGTGAAAAACATAATCAACAACAAGGACAACAGCAATGTGATCTACAATAAACATCAGGACATCTTCAGTGCCATAAACATCATAAAGACAATGTTATCTGAATGCACAAATATAGCTCCAGCCTTTAAAAGATCAAAATAACAATTTAATTAGAAGACAAATATATTTAATCAATGTCTGATTTATAGATTGTGTGTGAGAGAACTATTATAGGGGACTAATAATGCATTGAGGTGAATTGGTTACTTGTTTTTTAGGTTTATAAGATAAGCATTTCCCAAAAATGATAACATGGAAACATGTCTGACAACATTCCTGAACTTCAATCTGATGATTTGACATTAAACAAAAGTCTTTTGCTTTGACCCATATAGTGTAGTGTATATCATTTGTCATATATTTTGTAATAAGTGTGTTGAAAACTAGTCACAGATTGTAAAGGTTTAGTCGCATCAGACTTTACACTCTATGCACTTGCCTAACCTCTCGGCAAAGAAAAACACAAGCTGCCGGGAAGGTGAAGCCTGTCATGACAGATGGAAATTCTTATCATTCTTTTTCGTGTATCATTAATTTTCTTGTCTTCTTAAAAGTTGTATGTTGCAATCCAAATTGTTGAAATGTATACTGTGCATGTTCTAACAGCCAAAGAAGGAGAACAATATAGGGAACGGGCATTTGATTTATGATTTAAGAGTCTGGACTGATTAAAAATGTGGAATTTTATCTGCTTAATAACAGAGCGATGTGCTTAGTAGTTGAAAGACTAAAAAAGAAATTAACATGTAACCTTGTGTTTTTTAATGCATAATTGTTTGGTTGTTAATTGAATTGATTATGTATGCTAAAGTGACTCCTACTTATGAAAAAAAACATGTCGTGAGCAACTTTGAGTCATGTCTGCTAATTGCTGAAGTAAATGATAGTGCCTTTTGGGATGGTACATCATCCTATAATCATTTCTATTACATTATTAAACTAAAAGTAAATAGAATTCACTAGACTCTGAGAATTTTTTTTAAAAAATTGTACCTTTAAGGGTACAACAGCCTGTCACCGGGGCAGTACCCTTGAAAGGACAATTTCACCCTTAATAGATACATATTCACTCCTAAAAAGAAAGGGTCTTTATTGCCATCGATGATTCCAGGAAGAATCTTTAACATCCATAGATCCTCTTCATTGGTCAAAAGGTTTTTTATAGTGTAAAAAGGTTCTTTAGATTATAAAAATGTTCTACACACTGGTTCTTTAAACAACTGTTAACTAAAAGGTTATTTGGGGAACCAAAAATGGTTCTTCTATGGCATCACTTCAAAATCCCTCTTTTGGAACCTTTATTTCCTAGAATATAGAGTAGCAATTAAAGTACTACTGTGAAACTTTCAGGGGTAAACAAGTACAAAGACGTCTGTTCAAGGTACATTTTTTTCACTTTTTTTTTTTTTTTTTTTTTTTTTCTGAGAGTGTATATGAGAGTATTGTTTGTGAAACAGAATCAGAGCAGTCAGACACAATGAGTTTCTCCGGGGCTAGAATGATAAAGCCGGAGGGGAAAGTCTGTCAAGGGAGATGTCGAAATGAACATTCCTGAAATACACTGGATATTTTTTAGGCTCCTGTTTCTCAAAATCACGGGAGTTTGCAGAAACCAACATTTTTTTAATATTTTTGTCAGGACAGGTTGTTTTTTGTATAGTATGTTTCACAATCAATGTTTTTCCAAAGCAGATTTACAGAAACAAGTCAAAATGAAACCAATGTATAGTGTAGTGCATACAATGTTAGTGAATGGTGATCAAAACAACAACTCACATCAGAGTCCCGGATACCCTAGCTACAGCACTGCCAAGGGCACATCCTCTGTGACTTGCAAAAACATATTTAGTGGCATATGTTTTCACAGATTTTAATTATTAGTAATCTTTAAAAACAACATTTATATTTTCTCTTAATTTAATAGAGTCCATATGCTGTTAATGTCTGTCATTATAACAGGAGGAAACGAAGGGATGGTCAAACTGAAGATCTCACAGTGAAACAGGTAAATCATCTCAACATGATTCACATCAGCTGTTGTCTGTTTCAGACTGTAACTGTACAGACCGACGGGATTCAAACCTTCTCAGTCACAATCCAGTCAGTAACCAGTTTGTACTATAATATAAAAATCAAAAAACAAACCTGATTTTATTGGACAGTTGTGAGTGGGAGTTTTTAGTCAATTTATCCATGTCACGGTACTCACGAAGACGAAGACAAGATCCAATAGCAGCAATTTATTAGGGTAATCCAGAAACGTAATCCAAACAGGCAAGGGTCAAAATCCATAAAGACAGTCCATACAAACAGGCACGAGAATAACACAAAGAAAACCAAACCAGAAAACCAGAAAACCAGAGAACGAGAGGTACACGTAACATTAAACAACGAACCACAACCAAAGACAGAAACAACTCAGTATAAATAGACAGACACTAATAACATAATACAATCCAGCTGGGTGCAATGAAGTGATGACGAGTCCAGGCAGTGTTTTATGGGATATGTAGTGTATGTAACGGGTGGAAATAAGAGTCCAGGATGGAGTGCCCTCTAGTGGCTGATAGGGCACTCTCACTGGTGATCATGACATTACCCCCCCCTCAAAGGAGCGGCTACCAGACGCTCCACCAGACAAAACAAAAACAAAAACTCAGGAGGGAGGTGGACAGGAGGAGGATCAGGGGGAGGGATGGCGGGCCAGATCCAGGGTGCCCAACTGATAGCCAGGGCGGTGCTGGAGGAACTGACCAGGCTGGTTCCAGCGGTTCTAGAGTCCTGGCTGAGTGCCAGGGTGGCGCTGGAGGAACAGACCAGGCGGGTCTCAACGGTTCAGGTAGCCTGGGCGGCGGCGGCAGGGCAGACGGCCTGGGCGGCGGCGGCAGGGCCGACCAAGGGTGCTCCGTGGCCTTATCGGGGAGAGCGGGCAGCTCTGGGACGGCAGCGGGCTCGGGCTGCTCTGGGGGCGGCGGCAGGGCAAGGCGCTCAGGAAACCAGAGAACAACCGCTGGAGCGGACTCACTGGCTGGAGCGGCCTCTGGAGCGGACTCACGGGCTGGAGCGGCCTCTGGCTGAGCAGGTGTTGCCCAATGGATTCTACAGGAGAGATATCTAACAAAGTCCCAAAAATCCAGGTTTTGAAGCCCTTCCATCTCCTATTGAGGCAGTGGGTCCCTTAGGGACACGCTCCCTGCTCGTGGCTGGCCGACGAACCCTGAAGCTCATGATGCTGGATCTGTTAGTGGTGGTTCGTTCTGTCCCGGTACTCACGAAGACGAAGACAAGATCCAATAGCAGCAATTTATTAGGGTAATCCAGAAACGTAATCCAAACAGGCAAGGGTCAAAATCCATAAAGACAGTCCATACAAACAGGTAGTGATGGGACAGTTGATACCGGGGCTCCGATGCTCCGACGCAGTTTTCAAAGCACTATTGTATCACACACTGTACCGATGCTTGTATCGAAATGACAATACCACGTGATTGATGACGTTTGAAGCTTCAAATGTCATGCAGTATCGGAAAATCGGGACAGCTGGTTTGAAAAATTTGGCGCTTCACCTGATACATAAAAGGAAAATGCATTTAATCATGTTTTATTGCTGGGGTCTCAGAGACCCTGAACAGAATATAAGGGTTAAACTGCTCATCCCAAATGATCAATTATGATCACATCATTGTGTATTTTATATTATTGATCAATATGTGAATCCGTTGAATAGGCTACACATGACAGGAGTTGTGGTCTCATTGTCACAAATTAATTTAGATGAGATTAGTTTAGATCAGATAGAACTGTATTGATCCAAGACAAGAGTGATTCCGTGTGTCACGGACTTCTGAAGCTTTGTCTGGTCATGTGCTTTTTCAAATCTGCTCCCCATTTGTTAGATATGGTGGAGAAAACAAGTCTGACCACCAGATGTCGCTAATGTGCACTGTGTTAAAAGCTTCGAATAATGAACCTTTTTTCGGCACAATTTGATGAAAGCCTCAAACGCTTCAGAAAGCCTCGGTTTCCCATCACTACAAACAGGCACGAGAATAACACAAAGAAAACCAAACCAGAAAACCAGAAAACCAGAGAACCAGAGGTACACATAACATTAAACAACGAACCACAACCAAAGACAGAAACAACTCAGTATAAATAGACAGACACTAATAACATAATACAATCCAGCTGGGTGCAATGAAGTGATGACGAGTCCAGGCAGTGTGTTATGGGATATGTAGTGTATGTAACGGGTGGAAATAAGAGTCCGGGATGGAGTGCCCTCTAGTGGCTGATAGGGCACTCTCACTGGTGATCATGACAATCCAATCTGGTTAAGTGTTTAATGATAATTAAGGGTTTTGTACAAGATACATGTCTGCCATGACACTGACCAATCAGAGATGACTTCATTCATGTACAATCATTTATCATTGATTTGTTTTATGTGGTGGTCAAAAACATGGTCTAATCTGTCATGTGGCTTGAATTTGAAGCCATTAAAAGCGTACGGCGTCCCATTTATTTTGAACATTGTCAGGGATCTTTTTTCCTGTATTTTTTACAGTGTTTCTATAAAATCATGTATATTCCTAAATTCATCATTGACCATATTTGTAATATTATATATTTATTGTTGTGATATTTTGTGATGTGTGTCCTTCTGTCTCTCCTGTAGATCTCTGATCCCAATGAAGACACATATACAGCTCTTGAGCTCAAGTCCACGACCTCTGACCTGTACGACACACTCACAGTAAGTGAGACGTCACAGTCAGATGATCCATCACAGATGATCACATGACCGATCTCTCTCTCTTCCACACAGACGGTTCATCCCAGAGCTCCTGAAGACTCCTGCAGGACTCTTGATCCTCAGAGCTTTTCTAAACATGAGAATCCATCAGTGAGTGTCTGAACCTGCAGCTCTTCTCAATATCATCAATCAAACTCTCTTCAGCTCTAGTGTGATTGATTTGTGGATCTTGTGAAAGGTTTATAATGTTGTTGATGAACTTCAGTCAGTCTTTCTTCATCTTATTGTTTGTTCAGATGCAGGAAGATGCTGCAGTAAGAGGCGGAGCATGAAGGAACCATTCCTGCGCTCTGTGGGCGGAGCCATATATGATTGACAGGGATCATCAGTGATGAGTCATTAGTTTTATTTCTGTATAATTAAAAAAAAAAAAACATGATGTAACAGGGGAATTAAATGCAAGTAAAAAGCTGGTGAATTGTCTGTGTGAAAAAATGTATAAACATAAATGCTAAAATTAAGGAGCCGTTTATATGACACGACTAAAAACTGAAAACTTTTTATGAGATTTGGCCGGTCATTTACACAACAGTGACGTTTTAGGGTACTGAAAATGCAAACTTTTGAAAACGGGTTTCAAAGTGCAAGTTTTTGAAAACTATATTTTTATCATCTCCGTGTAAACTACAAAAAACATGAATTTGTTAAAAATGTGACGTCATGCATGTGTGTTACATGTTCAGTCTAAAGGAGCGTAATGTTTCTTTACAAAGTGACATCGCCAACTACTGGCCAGGCATGAGTAATACACTGTTTTTAACAAAAGAAAAGTACATCGTTGTCGTGTAAACGTACCCTGAGTCAGAGTGATGTTCAGTGGTGGATACTAGATGTCTTCATGGGTCGACTTGAAATTATTAACATAAATATTAATTTCCTTGTCATTTGAGGAGAAACATAACACTTATGAGCGGTTTATCTACTTGGAAGTAATCGCCAGATCGATTACAGAATAAACCATCTAAATGCTGATCAACTAATTCAAATTGACAAAAATTAAACCACAACTGTATATTTTCATGTTTTTCCTCAAAACAATTTGTTGAAACCCACAAAAATCATATTAGCCTACATCTTATACAAAGTCTGCTATAGGCTACAGTATCTGGGTTAAAATCGTAGATAATGTAAATGTTACGAAGAAGAATCTGAAAAGGAATTTCATCTACAAACACTTGCTTTTAAATCATAATCGATCATTTTACCCTGAAACACTGAACAAAATCATAATTGTGCACACTGACAAACGACAATGTTTCATTGATGGTCTCAAAGTGCTCAATCAGCTTCTGTTATTCTGTCTTTTGTGTTTCTGTAACTTGATCAGTTTGTTTTTCTCATTTGTTCAAACCCTCAAACTACCACCAGAGGTCACCATTTCCTGCTCCTGCTAGCCTCACCTGTAAATCACAATCATTCATCTTATCTTGTACTGTGTTCAAACTCCTTCATATGTTCGTATTATAATTCTGAACCCATCTATTCCTGTGTCTCTAGTTTCTTCAGTCAGTTCGCTTTAATAGCGGCTCTTTACACCATTTTTGAATGTTTCATCTTGTATTTCTCGCTTCAGGCCACATTACTAATGGTGTTCTGAAATATTCGGTGTCTGAGATTTTCGGTGACATAATGAACAGAAATAAATCGTATAAGCCTATCTTGACAGCGCTATAGCTAGCCTATATAAAATATTTTAGGCTAGGCTAAAAACGAGAGCTAAAATCTAACAATTTTTTTAAATGATGCTCAGTTTTTTTATATATTTTCGCTTGGTAGTATTTTTATCTTTCATATAGGCCTATTGACGTGAAGGATCTTGGCAAGCCTGCCCTGTCCCACTGAAAATGAACTGGGATCTCGTGGTTCTGTAGTCTACCAAGTAAAATGCACCCCCTGACCAAGGCCATAATGTATATTAATAAAATAAAGTAATAACGAACAGATAAATACAAACAAGCTGTGCCAAATCAGCTAAGCCACCGGGATTGAGATAATATAAACGGAGGTCGGAGCCAGCTGCAAGTGGGCAGTACAAAGTAATAGAAGATTTTAATTGGTTTGTTTAATGTAATGTAATATCGTTCACGCTCCTAGTGGCGGTAGCGCGCGCACACACACACACACACACACAATCGCATGCACACATTGTTTTTGTGATTTGTTGGCACATTCCATAGACGTAATGGTTTTTATACTGCACAAAACGTATTTTCTATTGCCCTACACCAACCCCTACACCTAAACCTAACCCTTACAGGAAACTGTGCACATTCTTAATTAAAAACACCAACCCCTACACCTAAACCTAACCCTTACAGGAAATTTTTAATTAAAAAAAAAAAAATCCTTCTGTATGATTTATAAGCCTTTTGAAAAAATAGTGTAAAAACGTGAGTCAGTGTTGACAATGAATGGTATTTGGATACAAACAATAATTACAAAAATGTAAGAATTTCAAACTATGAAAATGCGTTATATATACATTTTTTAAGATACTATGAACTCCAGCCTACTTGCGGCATAAGCTCCACCCACTTGCTGTTGTTGGCGTAAGCTCCTCCCACTTGCGGGTCTCCGGGCTGCAGCGATATCTACTTGGACCCCCGCGCTAATGGTACAGCGGCGCAAATTACAAAACAGAAAAATTGGAAAAATAGAAATTCGGTTAGTTTCATTTATTCAAATGATTGTTTCTTAAGTCATCATTTTGCAAAAGTGAAATTGAGAAAAGGGGGAAAAAATGGCAAATATCCATTTATGATGTAACCGAAAAACAAGAAAAATGAACGTCTGGTTTCAGTTTTTCATTTTTGCATTTGCATTGTATGGTCTGAAAACTGAATTGTGAAGCGTTACATGGACCTTTTGAGCCCGTAAGTCACACTTGGGTAAAATTGGTTTTATATTTGCACATTCGGACTTCTGATGAATTCAGACTTTCCAATAAATGTGCAATAAATTAATGTTTGCGAATTTTAAGCAGCGACATGATATTGACAACCAACGATTGTCAACTTACAACATTTTTCACAGTCGATCAAAATAGGCAAGTATTGTTTTAATGGCATATTTACTTGTGAATGTCGACTGAATGTCCAATGTAGTGTGATTAACAAGGCCATTGAATACGGATGTCCGAATGTGCGAATATAAAACCAACTTTACCCAAGTGTAAGTCACGACTTCAAACCACGACTCACGAATTTGTAGCGTTCCAGTATGGAGTCAATATTCCAGGCAAAGTCACGCCAAACTGCCTGAGCGCAAGGAATTTACCTTAACGTTAGCTCGCCCAACATTTCCATGTGGCGATATACTTACACGACATACTTATCGTTTCAGACACATAACATTGTAATACTTAATCGTGTGTGTATTACTTATCATTATATTGTTATTAATTTGATTGCAACGTTATATTGTCCAAAAGTCTTTATAAGTCGTTATATTTGTCATCGTGTACCACTTGCATTTACCGTATCCGTGAGGGCTGACATTGTTTTTTCTAGTGATGGGACAGTTGATACCGGAGCTCCGATGCTCCGACGCAGTTTTCAAAGCACTACTGTATCACACACTGTACCGATGCTTGTATCGAAATGACAATACCACGTGATTGATGACGTTTGAAGCTTCAAACGTCATGCAGTATCGGAAAATCGGGACAGCTGGTTTGAAAAATTTGGCGCTTCACCTGATACATAAAAGGAAAATGCATTTAATCATGTTTTATTGCTGGGGTCTCAGAGACCCTGAACAGAATATAAGGGTTAAACTGCTCATCCCAAATGATCAATTATGATCACATCATTGTGTATTTTATATTATTGATCAATATGTGAATCCGTTGAATAGTTGTGGTCTCATTGTCACAAATTAATTTAGATGAGATTAGTTTAGATCAGATAGAACTGTATTGATCCAAGACAAGAGTGATCTTCTGAAGCTTTGTCTGGTCATGTGCTTTTTCAAATCTGCTCCCCATTTGTTAGATATGGTGGAGAAAACAAGTCTGACCACCAGATGTCGCTAATGTGCACTGTGTTAAAAGCTTCGAGTAATGAACCTTTTTTCGGCACAATTTGATGAAAGCCTCAAACGCTTCAGAAAGCCTCGGTTTCCCATCACTAGTTTTTTCACGGGCTATGTGACGCCAGAGCGCGGAACTGGGAGTGCATCGATCTAGTGCGAGTTCACGGGTGGGAAGTCACGGGTTTGACTGCCGTTCCAGTGCACTTTCACGGGTAGAAGTTTGGAAAAACACGGGTTACGGGTTGCCTGGAACGCGGCATCAATATCCATGGATTAGGTTTATTTAAGTTGTAAGAAACACTTTTGGGCCCTACCTTTAGTGTAATCGTTTGTTTTACTCATGTTTTCGCAGTTTCCCCTATTAAATCCAGTCACGCAGCAGGTTCTTTTGCCACTCAGTCCAGCTGAGGGAGCGCGTTCCAGCGGGAAAGTGACGTCGATGCATATATTCACGAGTTTCCTGTTTTGTATTAAAGCGACTCTGAAAATGTTAGTGCACACTCTTCAGCTTACATTAAAGGTAATTAGCCTATGTTTCAGCGTTAAACGAAGTCAAGCTTATATTCTGACTGTTATTGATGCACAATATTTTATAAGCTATATTGTGTTATGTCGTGTCATGTGTTAGCTCTGTTTGATATAAACAGGTGTCGTTTGGATTCGCTAAACAAGCCAATAGCGTTTTAAGTAGCCTCATTTTGTTGTTTCTGTTTTACCTTAAGTCTTTAAAGCATATAGTTTTAAAAGTTTGCTGAAATGATAGCATAATAATATAAATTGCAAACTCCTGTGGTGAAGGCAGTAGTAAACTTTCCTAGTTTGCAGAAGCACTTCTAATCTGGCTTGAATTTCTACTGTTATATGTTATGTTTCCAAAATTGCACACATGCATGAAAACATGTTAATGTACTTTAAATATAGTTTAATGATTATCCAAATAGGCCCTAATGAATTATGCATGTAATAACTAATGTCTATAGCAGGGGTGTCCAAACTACGGCCCGCGGATGAATTTTAAGCGGCCCGCAGCTTGTTTATTAAAATATATTATGTGTGGCCCGCCATGCATTATTTACAAATCATGCAGTTTTACAATGTCAACACAAGGCGGCAGTACTAGATTTTAGGCAAGTGAAACATTAACGCACCAAAAGCAGAATGAAACAGCGCTACTTGTGCGCTGCGTGACTCACGAGCTCACAAATGTGTTTACTTGCTGAGCGTCTCGAGACCACCAAACAGCTGGTGAAAAGTGTTCAAGTTCGGCGTAGAGGTCTCAGGTACAAGCTGCAAATCTCTCTGTGATTTAATTCAGTTTAAAGCCAGTTGAAACAGCGCTGACGATCAACAACACTGCAAATCAGGAGAAACATTGAGCCGATCCAGTTAGACTACTTTTAAACCAACAATTCAACAATTCAATTTATCATGGATTTACTGTGGTAACACTAACTGTAACCGTGGTATATTGTCAGAAATGTAGGTTCATATTTTATTTTATTTTATTTTATTTTTAATGTAGACTTGTATTAAATGCCAATAAGGCCATATTACAGACTATTTCTGTCATAAACTTGCAGTTTTGTGCATGCGTATTTATATTAAATGTGTTTATAGACTAAACAACTTAAAGCCTTTCTATATATAGAAACAATATTTTTTACTTTTTACCAAGTAGTGAAGTGACGTGTGGTTTAACCTACGGTGATCTAATTAGAGTACTTTTAATTTAAATAAGAATAGAGTTCTAACTCAGTAATAATATTTAAATGTCACCCTTTAAAAGGAGGTTAAGTTTTATAGATATAGTTTGTGTATTAAATTTGCATCTGTGTCCTATCTCAAACTACTCTGTCAGCTCAAGCTTTTGTCAAATCTGCTGTTTTCAAGAAACAAAACCTGTAGGCCTAAAATAAATAAATAAATATATATATATATTGTACACCAGACTTTATTTTTTTCACAATGTATTACAAATGTTAATAATACAGGTTTGTTGTAATGTAATTTTATTATATATTTTAGACTGAATGTGTCAGTAGCAAAGGCTGGTATCACTGGGTTCACATGAGCAGACCAAACTTCCCACAACGGCACAACCCTGTGTAAAGTGTGTTAATGTGTGTTTAAATGCAAGTGTTTTTAATTATATATGTCATATATGTCATGACTTCTCCTCATTTGTGAATAAAATTTCAACACAGAATCAGTTGCTCTTTTTTATTTAAAATGAAACTACTCTCATTATTTACTTTCTTTGATATTACACATATGCAAATTACTACATGGCCTATTATTTTAGCTGCTATAAACATAATTAAAATTTAGACATTTTAATTGTTATGGAAAGCTTGAGTAATAGAACATTTCATATTGAATATAGTGCAGGTTTGATCATTTCACAACTTAGTTCCATATAGTTCCATATCAAGACTGTTAAACTGAACCCTGATTCACAGCGCATCATGTTTTTTCCACATTATGTTTTGTCAATGAAATGCATCATTTTGTGGGAAAAAAAATGTTGAGAATGTTTCCTAATAATTTGAAAAAAATAAAAAAATAAATAACACTTCACTTTAGGATTTATTAAAGTCTCTTTGAAATTATTTATCAGCTGAGCAAGCAGTTAAGAGATGACCAATCACAGCAGTGTGTATGTCTGATTATCCACATAACAATAATATTCCTCATACTTTTGACAAATATGTCTTCTTCATATAAATATTTGTAAATAAAACCCACATTAGTAACTTTAGTTTTGTAGTTGATCAATTAACCACTTGTAATTCAATTTTAACATTTTAATTGTTGTGAAGCTTGTAGAATTAAACTAAAACCTTGTGAAAGTGCTGCAGAGAAGCTAATATCACTGTCTCATCATGTTTCTATTCATAGAGAGCATTGTGTGTTTTGCAGAAAAAGGTTTACATGCATTAAAGGTACAATATGTAATATTTTAGCAGTAAAATATCCAAAAACCACTAGGCCAGTGATATATATTTTGTTCACTTGAGTACTTACAGTATCCCAAATGTTTCCAACTATTTGTAAATCGTGCAATTTTAACCAAGGCTTCGGGACGTGTGAGGAGTCGCCTGTCAATGGCGTCATACCCGCGTTACCCTCGGTTTCCGGTTTATTTTGTAGAAACCATGGAAACACCAAAGACGCTAAAATAGACAAGGGAACAACTGTTTTGATATATTCATAGACAAAAAACTAATTATTGTTATATAGCTCAACACGTTTAGTCTTAATGTTTAAATCAAATTTTCTTGATTTACAGCGAGTACCATGCTTTACCACGCCTCAGAGAAAAACAACATATTCTAAAATCGATTGATCTTACTGCAGTGTGTAACAGTGTCTCGCAGCAGCCGCCGAGCGAACGCATAACATCATTTTCAACACACTCAAATGTATCTAATATGATAAACAGAGCTGTGTTACCTCATACTCATGACCGGAAAAGCGGAAGCAGCGCCGGCGACTGTGTCATAATAAAAGTCCCGCTGCTTGTGAGGCGTGTGTTGATCAATCGCTCCAGCTCCTCGTTCAGCTCCACAACACTCACTCCTGCTCTGCTTCATACTACAGTAACGTTAATAATCGCATCCATGAACATGATTTCTTCCCGAGTCCTATCCCTATGCTTTTGCACCGTCCGTTGAGGTGGAGACCACATGTCCCAAGATGTTTTGAATAGGCTTCTAGTGACCTCTAGCGGACAGAATTATTACATACTGCACCTTTAATTCATGCATGTCAAAAACATAAAGGGAACAGAAACTCTCAATGTGTTTTAAAAATAATAATGTCTGGTTAAAGTTATGCAGGCTATCAACTGAGAAAGCAATTGGGAATAACAAAATAATCACAACTGAAACTTTTAATATGCCACCACAGATACATTTATACAAGTTATCTTATCAAACGAACTAAAAGAAAATCAAAACAGTTGTACTAAAACAAACAAACTCAATGGCTGTTGGCTCATTTCTTAACGATACACCACCAGTGGCTGTAATCACTACTAAATTATATCTCACGACACAAAGTAACCTGCAAACTATTGAGCATACATAAAGAGTTATTAATAAAAAAGAATCTTAACTTCATTTGACGCAGAAACACAATCACGTTAACGAAGACAGGGACAGTGCACTAAAATTTTCAGTGGCGCTTTAACCTGCTTGCCTCTAATGAACGTCACTGCTGTGCAGAAGCATTAATCACGTGACACAATAATGAAAGATGTCCAGTAGGGGGCGACAGACAAAAGAGGACAAAGAGTTTCTCTTTCTGAGTGCAAAAACATCAACTAACCTTCACAATAGGTGTGAAATATTCAGCAGAACATCTGGTTACTCAATCCTGTTCTCTAAACGTCTTCATGGTGAGAAAAAGAAAAAGATCATCATTTTCCTTTAAGTAGGTTTAGTTCGGTGATGATGTTCTCTTGTAGATGGAGGGACACTGATATTTCCAGCACTGGTCATTAATAAACAGTGTTAGCCACAGAAAGTCCTTCACTGTGAAGCTAAAGTGCTTGAGTTAAAACAGTCAGTCATTTGGTTGCTGTTGATCTGATGAGCTTCAACACGGTAAGACAAACACATTCATACTTCAATAAAAACTGATGATTATTTCTATAGATGAAGCTCATATAACACATGATTCCTGACATGAGAAATATCTTCTGAACATCTAATGATCAGTTCATTTACACACACTGATGTTGAGCATTAATAATCTTCAGATGAGCAAAGATCTTACTAACACTAAGAGCTGTTTAGAGTGATGAACAGACACTGTTTATGAGTATATGAGTGATGATTTATGCTGTATTATAGATATATTTGATGCTGATGTTGGTCAGAATGGCTCCTGCTCTTCCTCTGATCTTTCTGCTCATGATTCACAGTGAGTCTCTGTTTCATTCACATTAGAAACACTGTTTTTATTTAATTTGATTTCAAAGACGCCATAATGAGTGATTAATGAGCAGTTTTCTGTTTTGTTGATGTATTTCCTTTTGAAACAGGAAGTTAGGCTGTGTAGCAGCAGATCATCAATAGTTTTTGGGCCATAAATGAATTAATATGAACTAAAAGCTGTAAAACTCACATTTATTTGTCATTTGTTGCATTATTTGATAGAGCAGCATGTTGTTCGTCGCTGATTTCTTTACTCTGTTTTCACACGTCTGTCTCTTTTCATTTCTGCTTTTCTGCAACACCTTCCTTCAAAGCTGATGAAGTCTTTCACACTGAGATCCTTTATTAGATTTTAAGAATATTATCTTGTATTTTTTCTGTTACGAGGCATCGTTTTCATTTAATAAAAGTATTCATATGCTTTCCTATGTTTTCAGGGTCTGATGTAACTGATATTGTCTTAATATTAATTTTCATATATATATATATTTTTTTTCAGAGTGCATCATGTTGTTTTTGGCTGATTTCTTTTTTCTCTCTTCTCTCCTCTGTCTCTGTACATTTATTTCTGCTTTTCTGAAACACTTTCCGTAAAAGATGATGAAGTAAATCACACTGAGATCATTTAGCACTCAATAGATTCTGAGAAGCTTATATTTCCTGTAATGAGTCACTGTTTTCAAATATTAATAAAATATTGTCATGTTTTCATAGTCCAACTGATAAAACAACATTTTCATCTTGATGAATTCTGTGTTTCAGGGGTTTCTAGTGCAGGTTGGGGTGTGAGTTACAGTCCTTCACACATCTGTGCACTAAAGGACTCATCAGTGATAATGAGCTGCACTTATACATACCCTACTGGATATAAGATCGAGAAAGTGTTCTGGTTCAAAGGCCCATTACAAGAGTGTGTAGAGCTTCCAGATCTGTCTAATGACACTGAATATAGTCAGAGGCTTCAGTATCTGGGAGATAAACAGCAGAACTGCACCATCAGACTGAGTCATGTGACACTGAAGGATTCACACATGTACTATTTCAGATTCATCACTGATAAAGACAAATGGATTGGTAAACCAGGAGTGTCTCTTAATGTCACAGGTGACTTTCATGAGGTTTCTCTCTTCTTCTGTGCATTATGTTGAATAATAATCAGTGTATGACAGCAGCACTAGATATAATGTGTGTGTTGTGTTCAGATCTTCAGGTGGAGTCTCCTGAGAGAGTGACAGAGGGAGATTCAGTCCGTCTGACATGTAAAAGCAGCTGCACTCTGACTGACAGAGCAACATTCATCTGGTACAGAAACTCACAGCCATTAACTGAGAGAAGAGACAGAAACAATGAACTCCTGCTGCAGTCAGTCAGAAGAGAGGATGCAGGCAGATATAGCTGTGCTGTACACGGACACAATCACATCTCTCCTGCTGTTCAGCTCAATGTCACATGTGAGTACAGATTCAGTTGTTCTTTTTATGTATTGAGTTTATGTTTGGAAATACACTTTCATTTGTCTATTTTAGATGTCTCAGTGTTGATAACTGGATCTGGTGAAATAGTGTCAGGAGATTCAGTGACTCTGATCTGCAGCAGTGATTCAAACCCTCCTGCTCTGAACTTCAGCTGGTTTAAGGAGAATGAAAGCTCAGCTGTTGGATCTGGACAGAGTTTCAGTGCACTACAGAGTGGACGCTTCTACTGTCAGGCTCACAATCAACATGGATCTCAGAGATCAGACGCTGTAACTGTCACAGGTGAAGCTTTTATTAACACACTCCTGTATCTTCACATCATTCATCAGTTTGGAGAGTTAATCATGATGATCTTCCTCTTTCAGTTCATCATGGTGCTGGTAGGAATGTGATTGTGATCGCAGCGACATCTGGAGGATTATTCTTCATCATCATCATCATCTTGTTTATAATGTGAGCTCAATAAAAAAAATCTGCAGTGATTGTATAAGTTCACTTTTGGTCTAATGTATCTAATGGCTCAGTTGTGTTTTTAGTTATTAGTAATCATGAAAATCAACATTCATATTTTCTCTTAATGTAATAGAGTCCATATGCTGTTAATGTCTGTCATTATAACAGGAGGAAACGAAGGGATGGTCAAACTGAAGATCTCACAGTGAAACAGGTAAATCATCTCAACATGATTCACATCAGCTGTTGTCTGTTTCAGACTGTAACTGTACAGACCGACGGGATTCAAACCTTCTCAGTCACAATCCAGTCAGTAACCAGTTTGTACTATAATATAAAAATCAAAAAACAAACCTGATTTTATTGGACAGTTGTGAGTGGGAGTTTTTAGTCAATTTATCCATGTCACGGTACTCACGAAGATGAAGACAAGATCCAATAGCAGCAATTTATTAGGGTAATCCAGAAACGTAATCCAAACAGGCAAGGGTCAAAATCCATAAAGACAGTCCATACAAACAGGCACGAGAATAACACAAA